>NC_081569.1:72110737-72150804 GCF_022355385.1 Mustela nigripes
GGAGGGGGGTTGGTAGAAGGGGGATGGGGTTATGGACATTGGGGAGGGTATGTGCTTTGGTGAGTGCTGTGAAGTGTGTAAACCTGGCGATTCACAGACCTGTACCCCTGGGGATAAAAATATATTATATGTTTATAAAAAATAAAAATTTTTTTTAAAATATTTAAAAATAAAACAAAACAAAGAGCAAAACAAACAAACAAACAAAACAAACAAACCAAAAAAACACCTCACCTTGATGGAACGGCAAATTTCATGACCAAAACCTCTTTTGGAGGATGTGAACACTTCTCCCTGCACTGGTTCAGAGCTGCACAAGGAGGACACTTACAAAACCAAATCCTTCCTAATTCAGGCAGAAGAGGATCCAATTCCTGAGATGCCAGAAGGGAGTCGGGGACAAGACTCGCAAATAATGACACTGAAAGGAAAGGCTCCTGAGACCTATTCCCAGCCATCCTGTACATAGTAGGTGTTCATTGAGTGTGTTTAGTATTACTTTGTTTTATTACAGTAGCTACATTGTACCTAATGGGCTCTTCCCACAGATGCTATTCCAAGCATTGACATCACTTAAAACTCCACAAGCAACAGATCTCCCCACTTAAAGCCAGTCAGACCAAAAATGTCCGGCTCTCCCTTTGGACTCAACTATTCCAAACTATGACCTCCTCTACTTTTTTCTTTTCCCACTTTGATGGGTTTAGTTATACTTTAAAAAAAGAAAACACTGGTGGTAGACTTTTTTTGTTTGCTTGCTTGTTTGTCTGGTTTTACAAGAAGACCTGTAAGATACAGAGAAAGCGTTAGTCCTCCTGTGGCTGGTCCAACCAGGCTCAGGGGTATGGAGAATTTACAAGTCAGACACCAGAGGCTTAGCTGTCCTGGAGGGGGTCTATGTAGCTGGAGGGAGGACAGCTTCTTTTTCACTCTTAATTGTTCCCTGCTGTAACAAGAACCAAAGAGAATTTACATCTCAAAAGAGTAAACTCTTACCAAAGTAACACTCTAATTGCAAGACTAAAATACATTTGTTGCAAAAGAAAAACAACAAATTGAGGGAACATTTATAACTTCAACCTACAGAAATTACCACTGTTAATTGCTTAGCAATACTCTGCATTTCATTGTGTTCAAGGACATGAAATAAAACAAACAAAAAAAAATAGATCTAGAGAGAGGTGGGGAATTCACATTATTTCAAAGAACAGGTGTTTCTCAAAGTCACTGCAAGGAAATATTTCTGTCTCTATATAGTTAAGTTGAGCTCCTCCCATTTCTGACCTGTGGGTCCTGGTAAAAAACCCTCCAGAAATCCCTTTCCCACTGAGTTGATGATGAGACACTATCAGTTTGAAACATCCCCTGGATAATGTACATTCACTAATGAGCCATCCAGGAGAAACAATGGATATCAAGTTCACTTTCACATCATTGCTAGCACTGCCCTCACCACCCCCCACCCCCAGGTAACTGAGCCCCATCCTGCACCCTGAGCTGCCCTCCTGGATAAGCCAGCTTGAATGGCGCTTGGCTGATGGGTGTTTTATGTTGCAGGGCCTGGGACAGCAGGCTGGATCAGACCCCAAGGGGCAGAAGTTATTGGAACAGAGGGGAAGACTATGGACCTCTTTTGTAAATATGGTGCTTCTTCTCCATACCTTGTTGATCTCTACTGGTTTCAACAGTATCTAGGCCAGGCACTGGGATATAATCACTACAGAGGGTGGGGATGCTCTAGAAAAGGAGATGGCCAGTTTTGCCATAGGAAGGTTTTATTCAAAGCATGCAGTAAGGGCAACACATTTGTACATCAGAAATCTGGTGCCTGCGGACACTGACCTGTATCACTGTGCTCTGAGAGAGATGGACAAGGAGAATGTCACGTACAAGAACACCAGTGCACAGGAGAGGGGAGGTCAGGGCACAGCCAGGCACACCTATGCTTTTTCTAAGGTGGTAATTAGGAGATACTGGACCTGGAAAAATCTGTTCTAACAATATAATAGCTATTTAATTGTAGGCAAATAGCTTGAGCCTTTGGAATTTCTATTTCCTGAAATCAGAGATAATTATTTTATAAGCTGTTATAAGACACAGCTTCAACACATGGGTTAAGTGCCTGGCATGTCCTGTGTGCTCAAGAAATAGTAGATACCTTTTTGCTCTTTCTCAATAACTAACTTTGGCCTCAAAGACCTTTCTATCAATATCTGAGGATCTCTTTTACACCACACTGGTAAAATAATAATAATAACAATAATAACCCTAAAAGCACACATCCAGGACGCATGCCATCACTAGTCACCATGATATGCATTGAAGAGCATGCTCAGCAAATGCAAGGGTAAAAGGACAAAAGGACCCTGAGGCATTCATCCCTGAGCTCATGGCCAGGGGCAGACCTGCCCACCTGTGCCGCCCAGCCGGCCATGGGCACTTGTGGCTCCCTCTTCAGCAGAGACTGAGCCACCATCAGGGCTGAAGGTGGGGAGATGGACCTCAGGGAACATGTGCCAGATGCTTTGGGGCCAAGGAGAAGGAGTGACAGAAGCCAGGCTGGGCGCTCTCCTGATATCCTGCCCATCTTCTTCAGATGTTCTAAATGGTCTTTCAGGATCGTCTAACTGTGACTCACAGATCCAACCTGCCCTGTACTTGCTCATTGTCATGTCCTCTGCAGAACGCAGTAGCACCCAGAGAATCACTCAGTCTCAACCCGAGATATTTACAAGGGGAGTTTGTGGCTCTGAACTGCAAATACTTTACAAGTAATCCCACTTAAGTTCTTTCATGGTTTGGGTGCCACCCTGGTGGGGAGATGCTTCAAATGATTTTTTCCAAAGAAGTTCAGGCTCCTCCAGGAATGGACAGTTTCCTGGGAGACGGCAGAAAGCAGCCAGGACCATCATTCTCATCATCTTGGCTGTGAGGTAAGGAGACTTGGGAAGTATTTCTGTACATTCAGGTTGCCCATGGCAGGAAGAATTTAAAAAAAAAAAAAAAAAAAAGCTGGTGTTATAAGTGAGAGAAGGAAGGATAACCAGTTTCCTAGTGGAAAAGAGAAGATTGATAAAGCAAACCATTAGCAAATATCGGGAGAAATTAAAACCGATTCCTGTTTTTATGCCATGACTTAAAATACTTGCATCAAACCAGTAATATTTAGCTCTTTTTTGGACTTTATCATGTTCTGCTTACTGGCTTAATCCTGTGCCTAGATCATGTTGCTTTGTTTGGAGTAAGTTTTTATGTAATAAATAAGAAAATTCCTGGGGTGCCTGGGTGGCTCAGTGGGCTAAGCCTCTGTCTTCAGCTCAGGTCATGATCCTGGGGTCCTGGGATCGAGCCCTGCATCGGGCTCTCTGCTCAGCAGGGAGCCTGCTTCCTCCTCTCTCTCTGCCTGCCTCTCTGCTACTTGTGATCTCTGTCTGTCAAATAAATAAATAAAATCTTTAAAAATAACTAAATAAAAAAATCTTTAAAAAAAGAAAGAAAGAAAAGAAAATTCCAATTTTAATCTTTTTCAAATGTAGTTCACAATTCCAGGATATTTGTTCTATCTTATTCATTTTGTCTGGTTCAAACAATGGAATTCTGATTGGAATCAGAACATGGGGACGTTTGACATTTTAGGACATTGTGTTTTCCTATATAGAAATGTTATCTGTCAGTTAATTTATTTAGGTCTTATTTTAGCCCTTCAAAAGTAAATTTTGCTCATTTGTTTCCAGAAAAGTTGAGGAAATGAAATGAATCATGATTAAGTGAAGAGCAAATATCTCATCTTCTGTGTTTGCTTCTCTCTCTGAGCAGGGCAGACAGCCAACAGAAATTGGAGCAGCATTCCCAGCCCACAAGGACCTAGGAGGGAGATGATCCTATTTTTAATGGCAGTGACACAAGACTATTGGTTTTTATGTTCCAGACACAATGCTGGGAAAGACCTTGTTCTTCGAGCTTTCCTTATGCCGGAGCTCAAGCAGAAAGCAAGAGTGAGAGCCCCAAACAGTAAGAGGAACATGGCTCTCTGTGGGACATAGACACAGGTACCAAGTTCTGCCCTACGATCACAAGGACCCTGGCACCTTCAGTGACCCCACAAGAAGGCCACTGACTTCCGCTACTAATCAGCACAAAATGTTTTTCATGTTTATAGCTGAGGCTTTTCTGTTTCCTTCTCTCTATGCACTTTGTTAGGTAATAGAAAATATTTTAGGCATAAGGCCTATACACAGCTTACTATCTAATAGACATGAGAATATCTCACTTGATATAAGCAGCAATTTTTTTCTTACCAATAAGCATTCACCTAATGAGAGCTGAATGAAATGATGACCCATGTGTGGAGAGGCATATTTATAGCCAATGGTTAGAATTTATATGGAAACAAATTTCAGCTAGAGTTTTTTCAAAACAAAGTTGAAAACTATGAATTATAAAATATGTCTCACTACAGAAAATATTCAAAGAAAAGTGGAATGTCCACTTTCCAGTGATGTTATAGAAAGAATTACATATGATGTGATTTTGTGCAAAATTAAGAATTTTAAGGTTTTTTTTTTTTAAGATTTTATTTATTTATTTGTCAGAGAGAGAGAGATAGAGCAAGAGCGAGCACAGGCAGAGTGGCAGGCAGAGTCAGAGGGAGAAGCAGGCTCTCTGCGGAGCAAGGAGCCCGATGTGGGACTCGATCCCAGGACGCTGGGATCATGACCTGAGCCGAAGGCAGCTGCTTAACCAACTTAGCCACCCAGGCGTCCCAAGAATTTTAAGTTTTGAATGGGGAAAATGCCATAAATGAACCAAACAACTAAAATACTTGTAAAATTCACCATCAATAAAAAAATTTACTTCCAGATTCATGGAAACTGGAAGTGGAGTTTGTATTCGAAGCATATGTAGTAATTTAAATGAGGGGCATTCTAGGTAGGGTAAACCTATTAATGGCAAAATCAAGAAATAATAAGCAAGAAAAGTTTAGGAAACTAAAAGATTTTAATATTACTAAAAAGGATAATTTTTATTGGGTAGTACTGTGAGATAATATGAAATGCCAGCTTGAGGCAACTATTAGTCCAAGAGACTACACAGAACCGGGTTTCCTTTCAGACAAAGAAATCAGATTATCTGTCTTTACCACAAACAAAATTAAGTAATAACTTAAAATTGTTTTTCAATGATCTGCTCATCTACACTTAAACTGTTAGGTAACATTAAAGATTTAATTTATAAGCACATTTCTAAATGTATGGAAATATTAGATTTCCATAACAATCCATTCAAAGAACAGATAAATTTTCTTTTCCCTGAGCAATTCAATCAGCAACTAATAGTCCATATTGGAGAAAACGAAAAATCTAAACATTTTCCCAAATGTGTTTCCATTTTATGATCACTTTCCAGTCTGAGTTTCATTTGTGGGAAGGGGAGATTAACCACCTCTCCCCATTCATTGACCTCATAAAGAACAAACTTCTAAATCAAATATACAGACCAAAAAAATAAAACATAGCTACATTCTGCTTCACTTTATACTTTGTTCTCTTCCTTGTCTGGCTGCAAAAGCCCTTGCATGATTTTCATTGAAAATAACTCCTGAATTCACATGAGATTTTACCCTCCTTTGAACCTGTACTGATGTGGTTCAGCTATGTTCCCATCTACTTTCTTGCTGTTCAGGGGATTAAATTGCCATAAGGATAAAACAAGCAGAAAGTCCTTAGATGTTAGGGTTAAATTCTAATTTGCCCCCCTGTGTCTTTCTTTTATGAACATGAACATGTTTGGTGTCTAATTTGGTTTAATCTTAGAAAAATATGGTTTGGTATACATAAAACAGAATGGTTCTTTAAGCAGCAATATGCTAAGTTTTTAGGGATCTTGTAGCTCTGTTTTTCTACTAATTGGTGCAGCTTTTGAGAATCAAGTAAACACTTTAAAAAGTAGACATTAACATTACACTAAAACTGATATGGTGGTTCCGTTTTTTTGGTGATTCTATCTTATTTCCACATCATTCAGGAGAGAAATGCATTCTTTAAAATTAGAAACTGACAACAGTGAGAAAAAGAAATCTATGTTATCAAATGGCAGGCTTTCTATAATAATATTCAGTGATGGATGAAGGAAGCTTTCCATCAAAGTTTGCACCATTTATTTTTATGAATATCTACAATCTACCCTGGAAAAGCAAGCAGTAGAGTTAGAAAAATCCCACTCACTCCGGAACCTCTGTTCCTGTCAAGGGAAGATTTTTCTCGGTGCAGAATGCTGGGTGATGCTAGACTAGACTCATTTTGGATCTTGAATGGTGGAAGAGAACAAAGACAATTCAGAGGAAAGAGAGGAGAAAGAGCCACAGGCCATGCACAGAGAAGATGTGTCCAAAAGATCACACTCAAGATTTGTTATTAGAATAAGCTTACAGCATCTCAAAACTAGAAACCAGTGTGGAAAAGAGGGTACACACAAAGATGCAAGAAATAAGTTAGTATAACTGCTTTGCAGACAGATTTCTTTAAGTGGACTATGGTGTCTTTCATATCCCCCCCCAATATTTTTGTGAGTTGTGTAAGTTATTAACTGTACATGTGGGAGCATCGTTCATATCTTAGTCTAAGAGGCAGAGAAAGACAATGCTGAGATATGAAGAAAGACAGTTTTCTGAGAGCAACATCTGAGTCTGTAGATTCAGTTCTACCTGAAGCTGTAAAAGTCAAAATACTATCTTTGGGGAATGACCCAGATGAGTCAAGATTCTGTCATTTATAACCAAAAGATCCATAAGTATTACAGCCAAAGTGGGGGAGAAACTTCTGCACTACTTTATGAGCTGAAATCATGGTGCATGTAAGCATTTTCTAGCCAAAATAATTAGAATTATATAAAGGCAGATAATCATCCACTTATCTTCATTATACTGAATATGTCATGTTAATCCTAAGTATGTTTACAAATTTCTGGCTGGAAAAATTTGGAAGAATACTGAAAACATTCATAGCTCTGCCACAGAAATAAGCGCTCATTTTTACTTGTTTCTCTTGCACTTTTTTGCGCATTATTACATCATATGGCAGGAACAATTTTATGTTCTTTTATTAGCAGCCTCATTTTTGTCCTTTAATACCTTGCATTCATAGTTTAAGCTGATTGATGATCTACTACTCTACACCATAGGCATGCCACACTTAACTTTATAATTTTCTTGTTTGGGGATATTTTGGTTCTTTATTTCTAATTTTAAATCACTTAAAATAGCATTATGGTAACCATCTTAAATCTAAATTTTATTCATTCATTCATTCATTCATTCATTTATAAGCAATCTCTACACCCAATGTGGGGATCAAACTCACAACCCTGAGATCAAGAGTTGCATACTCCATGGACTAAGCCAGCTGGGTCCCCCCTAAATCTAAATTTTAATTTAAACTTTTCATCTTTTCATTAAGATAGCATCCTAGAACCTGACTTAGGTGTTCAGTGGGTAAAAACAGTTAACACCCTTTTTGTTCCCTGCCTTTCTAATAACAAAACTCTTAAAACGTTTTCTAAATTTATTATCTCTACACTCTACCCCCTGTATACTGAACCCACTCCTGTCAGATTTCATTCCTACCATTTCTCTGAAATTACTCTTGCTAAGGTCCCAAATGGGTTTCTGATTAACAAATCCATGATCCATTACAATTCCCTATTTTACTGAATCTCAGAAAAACGTGACATTGGGGTTACACTCTCCCTGAACTCCATCTTTGCACGAATTCTGGGACTCTGTGCTCTCCTAGTTAGCCTTCCACTTCACAAACCACTGCTGCCCAGTCTCCTTCTCCAGCCCTCCCCACTTCCTGCTGACCTCTACACATTGCATTGTCTCAGCGTTCAATTCTAAAATATACTCCCTATCTATATTCATTGTCTTTTTTCCCCAAGATTTTATTTATTTGTTTGTTTGTTTGCTTATCTGAGAGAGAGTGATCAAGAACATGAGTGAGGTGAGGGATAGAGGGGGAAGAGAAGCAGACTCCCTGCTGAACAGGGGGCTTGATCCCAAGACCCTGAGATCATGACCTGAGCCGAAGGCAGATGACTAATCACCTGAGCAGACCAGGCACCCCAACATTCATCCTTTTTTTAAAATAATCTTGAAGGGGCTCAAGACATGCCACCCAAAAATATGCCACTTTGACATATTGGTATTTTGAGCTGAAGGCACTTAGAAAACAGCAGGAGCAAGAAGAGCTTTCCGACAAGCCCCTCCCCCACCACACACACCTCTTTTTCTTCCTAATAGCATGGGGTGAGACTCCTCTATGAAAGACACCCTCCCTATCCCAGAAAAGAAGCATCCCAACACCAGAGCTGGAAGCTGTGCAGACAGACCTTGTCAAATCATTCTTATCTCCCCCTCTTATCTACCCGTATGTCCTAGTTCTTTGTCTGTAGTTGCTACTCTTTGTTCAATTCAGCATATAAGAGCTCAGGCCTGGCTGCTCCTTGGTCCCCATTTTTCCACAAAATCTTCCATGTACATGTGCACATTATTAAATAAAACCCACATGCTTTTTCCTCTGTTAACCTCTTTATTTTAACCTAATTTTCAGGCCCAGCTGGAGACCCTACGAGGGTGACAGTATGGCTCTACCTGCCCTATGATCTCACCTAGAAATATGGCTTTAACTACCACTGACTCATCCACTGATGACTCACAAATTTATGTCTTCAACCCAGCCCTTTCTATCAAAAGCCAGGCTCATACCTACTGTTATCGGTATAGCATCTATACTGATGTCTAATTGGCATCCAATATTTAACATATCCAAAGCATAATGCCTGATTCCCTCCCAAAGGCCCTTCCCTTGCTCTTCCCCATCACAAAACAAGAAAAAAGAAAGCAGAATAATGTACCTAGTGATTAGAGCTAAACACCCTGGAGTCTTCCTTAACTTTTCTCTTTTCTTCATACCCCACGCTGTCAAACAAATCAGCCACACACAAATTATTTCAATTCAAATAATATTAAGGCTACCTGCTAGGTTTCAGTGAAAATAATGGGGGTCGTGGCAGGCCACCCCAAATTATGCCATTATGGCATTATGGCATATTGATTACTTTGAATTAAAGTCACTTAAGAAGCAGCCAGTGCAAGAAGGACAGTCTGAAGCTCCTCTCTCCCCCTGAAAGCAGGAAATAAGTTCCCCATGTGAAGGGGTACACTTCCTGCACCTGGAGGGTAAAAGCTATTCTTATTGCTGGAGATAGGGAATTTAAGGCTGAGAAGGCCGCCTAAACAAAACTTATTACTTCTTTACTAATTTACTACTTCAAACCTAAACCCCTTTGTCTCGTCAATTCTTGATAAATGTATTATTTCTATGGATAAAAGATGGAAAAACTGGCTTTGTTCACTTCTTTGAAACTCATATATCTTTGAGCTCCTCTGTGTACAAATAAATGTTTTCCTTCTGTTAATCTGTCTTATGTCAGTGTAATTATTACACCAACCAAAAAACTTAAAAAGGAAGAAAGGGAAAAGTTTCTCTTTTCCCTGCAAAAACCAATTAGTTTCTAAATGCTAATTCTAAGTTAATAGATAGATAGATAGATATAGATAGATAAATAGATGCAATGAATCTTGTCTTGAGGTTGTTGCCTAGTTGAACTATATCCCTGTCTTATTATAGTTCTTGCCTACCTGTTAAAGAATTCTCCCTCCGAAGAAACAACGAATTATCTACTTGTGTGGTACTTTGGAGATTTTGGCACTCTGGAGTAATATACCATAGTAATAAGATTTGGCATGGTTGAAACATATACTTTTTTTTTTTAAGAGAAGGGTAGAGTGGAAAAGGAAATGGGAAACCTGCAGTATGACATTGGGATCTCAAACATGTTCTAGGGCAGAGCAGTTTGAAGAAAATCATATACACAGCTAGAATCCTTTAGATATTATCTATGCCTACATAACCCATGGGAAGTCTTTGTACAACTCTGAGAGTACATGAACCCCAGTTTGAAGACTACTTCTCTAAAATAGGACACTATCACAACCTAGTAGAAGTATCTAGAAGAGATACAAGTTCTTACAACATACGGAGAAGTCATCCTTTCCACCACTACGCACACACTGATTTGAGATGCCGTCCATCATGTACTAAATATTCAAATACAGTTGGGCCTCTTTATTGCCCTGCCATTCCATTTAGTTGACCTATCTGCCTCCTCTTAGTATGCACTTAAGAATTTTCCTTCCTTTCTCTTTCTTTTTACTTTTATGCAATAGAAGATGTGCTCTTTTCTTCCACATGTTCTTTTAACTGTTTCTTGGTTTTGTGTATAAATGCTGTATTTAAGTTTTTGTTTATGTTATAGCCTGTCTTTTGATAGTGGTTTTTTTCTTCTCTTTTAGGTACTGTGGTATATAATCATTTCATCTGCAAGCGTGCAGGTGCTATTTTACTTCTTTCTTTCCAATTCTTATGTTTCTAATTCTTTTTCTCTGAGCAAAACACATTATCTAGTAGCTCCAACACAATGTTAGATAGTGATAAAGATAGCGGATTTTGTCTTTCTCTTAAATCTCATAGGGAAGTTCCTAGCATTTCCCCATAAGTAGATGCTGGTTTGGGCATGTGCATTTTTTTTTAATGTTAAGGAATTCATTAATAATTTTGTTAGTGTTTTTAACATGAATATGTGTTGTACTTTGTCACACAGTTTTTCTTCACATTGGAGATGTTCATATGATTTTTTTTCCTAGCTCTTATGCCAGTTGTTAAGCTCTTAAGTCAGTTATGAAGCTACCTAGCTCTTATGCCAGTTATTATTAATACTTATCTCTTGCACTTTGCTTATATTAAGTGCTGATGCTATCACACACTGCCCCCTAGAGTTAGTGAACTTTCTATGTGTTTTTCCAGTCTCCCCAACAGTATAATTTGAATATTTTATTTTGTAATTTTTAATTAAACATCCTCCCAGGGTTAAGTTGAATGGACTTCTGGTAGCAGGCACTCAACAGCTGACCTACTACAACCCCTGTATATCATTTCTCTAGAAAATTGTCAGTCCCCTTGAACTAGACACATTCTTGTGTCTAGAAAAAAAATTCCAAGGGAAACTCTCATATAATTGTTACTTCTTCCAAATAACTGAAACAATTCCTTCTATTCTTCCCAGACTAAATTCCTACCTTTGAGAACATTCCTGGTAAGTGTCCTTATCAGTAGAGAGAAAATTTCAAGAAATACACCCAGAAGTTTGGCTAGCATTACTGTGTTTCCAGAGTTGGTTCCAGAAATCAGAAGACAGGGGAAGGTAGAGCACAGTTCATTTTTGACTCTGCCTCTATGAGAGGGAGCTAACTCCAATCTGAGTTACAACTGCACTGCTCTTCAGGAAAAATATTGAAAGAAGCAGTCTCTCCATTGTACATAATTTCATACATGAAGAATGGAAGACCAATATCCACAATTAACATCAGAGAAGATCACAGCTCTTTACTCATCACCAACTCTCAGCCACTTATCTCAGGCCCACAGCAAGAAGTGAAGGAGAGAAGGATGAGGGTAGGTGTGCCCGGGCCAATGCTTTGTCCAGGGAATAAAGCCGAGGAAATCTGGTTAAGTGGTAGGTGCACAGAATCATCAGAGTGAGGACTGGATGCAAAGAAAAGAAGAGAACTTTCTTCCTTAATCTCTTTCTTCAGTTCCTAATCCTTTCTATAAATATAGGAAACCAGAAAATAGGGTTTCATATAACTAATATGTAAAAACTAATAGGAGAAATTACTGGAATTTGCACAGATGTCCATCAAAATACAAGAAATACGCAGATTTTTTGCAAAAGCACATTTTTTTTAAAAGCACGTTTTTAAAAAGAATTTTCCTTATTAAGCACCTGGGTGGCTCAGTCAGTTAAGTGTCTGCCTTTGGTTCAGGTCATGATCTCAGGGTCTTAGGACCAAGCCCCAAGTCAGGTTCCCTGCTCAGTGGGGAGTCTGCTTCTCCCTCTACCTCCACCCCTCCCACTGTTCATGCTATCTCTCTTCCTGAAACGAATGAATAAAATCTTTAAAAATGAAAATAATTTTCCTTAATTATTTTACGTTCCTTGGAATAAACCCCAGAGGGACGCCTGGCTTCCCTGTAGATTTCATTTCCAGAGCTACATCATACCCCTCGCTTGGCTATTCCCCTCCCCCTCACTCAGGTTAGCTGGACACACAGGAGCATTTTCAGCATGAGCCAGATACCAGATTGCTTTCTCACATCTGAGAACATATTACAAGAAAAGATATTATATTTCTTTTCTTTATATTTTCAGAGGGAATTTGGAAACGGTCTAACTTTTTCAGCTAATTTAAACCTGTTCATATTGAAAGACATAACAAAGCCATGGCAGACACTAACCAACTAAGGGAAAGGATCAGAACTTTTCTCAATTTTTGATTTATGCCCCTCAGAATATAGTCAGGAGTCATACAGGCAAAGAACTTCATAGATTTCCATTAAAGGTGGGAAGTGGGAGGAAGAGCGTCCCAGGCACGAAGAATATTCAGACAGTCATCCCTGAAGAGCTTTTTGGCACTATGTTTTGTTGTCTTCCTTTTTTGTTTGCTTTTCCCTCTCCATATGGTCTATCTTCCTTTGATCTACCAGAACGAGTTACATCGTATTGTGGAAAAACTGGAAAAAAAAGTTTAATAAAAAAAGTTGAGACCACATGGGGGCAGTGGTTCCATGGGTAGAAGTGACTGGCTGGGAATTAGAACTGTGTGATAGGAGAAGCAGGAAGGAGGATATTCAAGAGTGAGTTTGACATGACAGGTCAGATTTTGATTGGTTGTGAAAACAGAATGAAGATCACCCAAGCTTCCAAGCCAAAAGAAGCAGAAGAATCTACAACAGCGAACCAGTCCCACGGAACATGGTCAGCTCCAAGTCTCCAAACTGAATCCTCAGAGAGTCCAGGAAGAAGCAGGAATGGAGATGCCCCTGAGAGCGTCACTGACCTTCCTGTGTGTCCAGCTAACCTGTGAGTGATGGGGAGAGGAAGGGCCAAGGGCGGGATATGGTGCAGCTCTGGAAATGAAATCTACGGGGACCCCAGGGATGCCTCTGGGGTTTATTCTAAGGAATGTAAAATAATTAAGGGGAATTCCCTTAAAAATAAAAATGAAAAAACAGTTTCTCATGTATGAAAATCTTCTCACTCCTTCTGAACAGGGTGTCAAATGGACAACCACCAATGGAACAGAGCCCTCTTGACCTGAAAGTTCAGGAAGGCAAGAGCTTCACAGTGAACTGCAGTTACAGAGAAAACACTTTGGGTTTTTTCCAATGGTTGAGGCAGGATCCTGGGGAAAGTCTCCACATTCTGATAGACATGCGATCAAATGAGAAGGAGAAGATCAGTGGAAGATTCAGAGCCAGTCTTAACAGAGAGGATCAGTACTTTTCCTTGCACATAAACGATTCTCACCTCCAAGACTCAACCACGTTCCTGTGCGCAGCGAGTAGCACAGGGCTGTTCAGACACCTGTGTCCTGCACCCAAACCCTGCTCAGACCTGCACGCCCTTCCACAAGGGCTCCAGGGCACTGACTCTAACTTTGAGCAAAGGGAAACACGAGGGGCTTTTTAATAACCTGATGTCAAATATTTCATTTGAAGATCATGGGCAAAGGGGTGATGTTTTCAAATACCATCTAATGTATTTTGTTTCTCAGTGTGAGTCTTTCCTCTGTTAAAACTAGTCCCAAATCCTGAGGTTCAATATCAGAAAGGAGAGAGAACTAAAGAACAAAGAGAGAACAGAATAAAATTTTTGCCCTTGAGCTCTTCTGTAGACTTTTACAAATATACCGAAAATACAAAATCTTAAAAGCCATGACCATCAAATTCAGTAGTGAAAGAAAATAGATTTTGACATTATGAAAAGATTGCCTTAGAAGATCAAGTACCCAAAGCTGAGGGAAAATGGTATAAAGTCTATAAAGGGCAGAGTGTAAAGATAGCACAGTGTGATTGAAAATCTGGTTCCTCCTGAAAAGAGGATAAAAGTCCAACTGGCAGGCTAGGGAAGAGTCTAAGGGGGTATAACCAGAAGTTATAAGCCAGAGGTCTTTGGAACGTGCCCAGCATCTGCTCTTCTCTAGGGTCAGAACCCTGAGCAGGTGAACGGGAGGAGGGCGAGTTCCACTTGGGGTGACCATGAACTGAGGAGCAGTGAGTGTAAGCACAGTGTTTGGATCACTAGGTCTCACATCAATACCCACCACAAAGCATCCACCACAAGGAAGTGTCCAATAATCACGTGGACAAGAGGATCCATCTAGAGAATGTCACCAGCCTGTCTCTCGTCTATTTCAATGTTTAAGCAGGTTTGTGAACAGATTAACCCAAGGTGACAGTAGTTCACCATGAGCCCAGAAGCATGGGTTTTCTCTCACTACATCAGCTTTAGCTCTTTTGCTGCCAAATATCCAACCTGTCAACAGCAGACACAACACTTAGTTTTCAATACACAATAGCCTCTCGGGGAGCCAGCCACTGGCTGCCAAATTGATTACACTGGACCACTTCCACTCTGGAGGTAGCAGAATTCTCTTCTTACCAGGGTTACCTGGGCATGATCTGCCTTCCTGCCACACTGCCACACATAGCAGCATGAACTGAGGGCTCAGGGGGGCTGCTTGATTATCATGATGATTATAGGATTTCAAATCCCTTTGCATCAACAAATCTACTTAACAGCAGGGAGGTGTGACAATGGACATGTGGGATACTGATGGTCCTACAGTATTATCCACAAACCACACTGGAATGATCACTTAAAGGTCAGGGAAATCCCCAGTTAGGGACATTGCTCTGAGAGCTTAGAGAGCTATTCTTTATGATGCTATGTTCCTATTAGATCAAATACATGGGTCTGGGAGCCAAGGGGGTAGAAGTAGGACTATCTCCCACTAGCTCTCACCTTCAGTGACACACTTGGATGTTGATGCTTCCTGTTCCCACATCGTTCTGGACTAGAGGACCTATTTCCCTTTGAAGGGAAAGGAAAGGGGGATACTGCCACCAGGGAAACACAGAGAAGTTTTCACCTCATCTAAAGTTTTATATGCCACTTGGTCATTTGGAGGTCTTCATGCCAGAAGACCATAAGGCCAAGAAAGGAGTTACTACTCTGGCAGCGGCAATCAGTTTTGATCATCATGAGGATACAGGGTAGTTGCTACCCAATGGGAGCTGGGAAAATATGGCTAAATCTCAAGGGATTCACTGGGATGACTTTTAGTGCTTTTGTGGCAGTGATTACTATAAGTAGGCAATTGTAGCAACTATGACCTGACAAAAGAAGAATAATGAGGGGCTTAGACCCTTCAGGGATAAAGATCTTGGTTATGTCACTGAGATAGAAATTTAGACCAAGGGGCGCCTGGGTGGCTCAGTGGGTTAAGCCTCTGCCTTCAGCTCAGGTCATGATCTCAAGATCTTGGGATCAAGCCCCGCATCGGACTCTCTGCTTAGCAGGGAGCCTGCGTCCCCCTCTCTCTCTGCCTGCCTCTATGCCTACTTGTGATCTCTCACTCCGTCAAATAAATAAATAAATAAATAAATGTTTTTTAAAAAAAGAAGAAAGAAAGAAATTTAGACCAAGAGATAGATGTATGAGCGAATGTTTGGGAGGATCAAGAATGAGTGGTGTAGAAGATAGATGGAGAGAGATACTAAATATGAATTACAGCCATGAAATCAACTATTGCAATTATAATTTGTCTCATTAATCCTCCTGTTAATCTTTTTTTTTTTTAAAGTACTGGTGATCTGAGTGGATTTAACATAGAGCCTAAGTGGATCTCAGCAGTGCAAGGGATGGGGTGTACAGATACTATTGGTGTTCTCCTCACATCCCTCTTGACAATTACCTCTACATACTGAGAAACCCAGGAGCTCTAAGAACTGTTTTCTGGTCATGAGAACAGATGTGGCCAGTGTGTGCAAGGCTAGCCAGATGGGCTGGAGAGTTAATGCCCCCGCAGTAGCCCTCACTCAATGATGGAGTATACGGATTAATTCTCCAGGTCCTTCATGGATCCCTTGGAATAACTCCAAAGAGTGTGCTATGCTGTCTTCCAGAGTTACCGGCTAGATTAAGCTCCAACTGGCAATAGTAATAATTGTCTTACTGACAACACCCTGTACTGGCTTCTTTCCTTCCCTGATTCACTTCCTACCAATGTTTCCTGGAATGACCTGCAAATAAGCTGCTTATACACAAATCCTTGTATTGGACCTGCCTTTCAGGGATCCAAAACCAAAGTACAGGAATTCAAATCAGGGGCAAGGATAGAGATGATCTAGAAAACATAGGTTTGAGGGCTCTAGAGATTTTCACAGCCTCATTCAGGGCTGGTCCCAATGTCATGACTCCCTGCACATCTCTCTGAGCGGAGAGACTTGACCACTAACGTCTGTGTCACAGAGAACCTGTGCTCCTCATACACTGCCCCCTCTGTCACAGGACCCCATTTATACTCCGGCTTGGGCACTCCAACTCTGGAACTACATGAACATCTCTGTCACTCCCTTTGAAAAAGCAAAATTCTAAGGGATCATAGTTCAGTGTTTTAAATGTTCTTTTTTCACAACATTTCCTCAAGATAGAATGAGAGTGAGGAGGACAGCTCTTTATATGAGTTATGAAAGCCAACTCAGTGCTGCGAGAACTCCTACAATGGTGTTTGTGGAGTTTCCTGGTGCAGCACAAACAAGGGCTTATTTTTTTAAGAATCCATGGAAAATAGGAGCACACTCAGACAGGACATTTCCCGCTTCTGAGTCTAGTCAGTGCTCTTTTCCAGTTATAGACATTGATCTTGTTCTCATTCTCTCTGTGAATAAATTGTAGAAATATAAAAAATGAATACATTCGTATAATAAAGGTATAGTCACCACTCATAACTAATTGTACATATTTATCATACTTGTTCTGTCATTTTTGGTTTTTTTAAAGATTTTTATTTATTTATTTGACAGAGAGAGATCACAAGTAGACAGAGAGAGAGAGAGAGGAGGAAGTAGGCTCCCTGCCGAGCACAGAGCCCGATGCAGGACTCTCTGAGATCATGGTCCTCTGAGATCAGGACCCTGAGATCATGAACTGAGCTGAAGGCAGAGGCTCAACCCACTGACTGAGCCACCCAGGCGCCCCTCGGTCATTTTTGTTTTTGAAGAAAAGAAAGAAAAATTACAGAGTTTGCTATCGTTGTCAAGGAAACCCTGCCACTTCTGCCCATCACCCCAGGTCCGACTCTTCTCCCCAAGACTGGGGCATATCAGAAATAAATTTGCTGGCTCCGTTCTCCTTTATTTTCATCCCAGAATAGAAGAACTCAGGAAACATTTTACATTTTCACTTGAAATCATATAACCAAAAGCCTATTTTGTGAAAGGGAGACCAAAAAAGTAAAACTTTAAAAAAAAAAAAAAAGCAAACTTTCCTCAGTAAGATCAAATCAGGCACCCACCTGTCAGATCATTTCCGGCTCTGAAGCAGAAGTGCCACCCAGTGCAGAGGAGGGCCCAGATCAGAGCATGAGACCTCTCTTCACCCTCCAGGGGAGCGCTGTCAGCATGCCGCTTGTCAGCCTGCTGTGGGCAGCCGTGGTGTCCACCTGGCTTGGTAAGGAAGGTGTAGATCTTTTGTGTAGTGTTACCTAATGGGACTGGGAAGGAGAGAGTCCTAGCGCTGGAACTGCATCATCTCAGAGCCCAGCCATGGAGAAGCAGAAAGCAAATATGTTCTGCCTGGGGTTTGGATCAAAGGCGGCTGGGGGATGAGACTAGCTTGTGAGTCTGCCTGCCTTATCTGCCTGGTGTGAGATACCCTCTCCTCTTTCCCACAGGATCCAGCACAGCCCAGACGGTCACTCAGACTCAACCAGACACGTCTGTGCGGGAGACAGAGACTGTGACCCTGCACTGCACGTTTGACACTAGTGACACTAATTATTATTTGTTCTGGTACAAACAGCCTCCCAGTGGGGAGATGAGTTTCATTATTCGCCAAGAATCTTATAATCAAAAGAATGCAACAGAGGATCGCTTCTCTGTGAACTTCCAGAAAGCACAAAAATCCTTCGGTCTCAGGATCTCAGACTCCCGGCTGGAGGATGCTGCGACATATTTCTGTGCTTTCACTGGTGGCACAGTGACATGAGCCACGGGGAGAGGCTTACAGAAACCTCAGACCTCAGTGTAGGTGTGGAGGTTGGGGGAGTGGTGGGTGGTGGCTAGGGTACTAGGAACATAGAAAATCATTGACTCCTTTTGAAATAAAAGCTCTTTCTTTCTGAATAGAAGAAACACAAAGAGATGGATGTCTGCAAGCTATAATCCTTAAAACAACGGTAGAAATAACAATATGGGTACTGCTTTCCAGTTATCGTCATACATTCCGTCACATGTAACCCTCATCACTTTGTATGGTATATGTAACAGATCAGACTTCCTAAGCATGTTTTCTGTCCAGCAAATCTTTGTTATTTGCCTGGGAGCTCGTACCTCCAAAATTCTTAAGTTTTTCCATTTTGCTAGTTGGTGGGTGTTTTTTTTTAATTGCCATTTATGTCCAAAACTGAATCTCTCTGAACAAGATACCTATTCTAGAACATGAAGGGTAGGGGTGCCTGGGTGGCTCAGTCAGTTAAGCATCTGCCTTTGGCTCCAGTCATGATCCTGGAGTGCTGGGATCAAGCCCTGCATCCAGTTCCCTGCTCAGCATGGAGTCTGCCCTCTGCCCTGTATTCTGCTTGTGCTCACTTTCTCTGTTTCAAGTAAATAAATAAAATCTTAAAAAAGAAAAAAAAAAGAAGAACACAAAGAGTGTAACAGTTGAAAGCATAACCAGGGAAGGAGTCCACTGGTCCTATCATGAACCTAAAAGAAGACCTAGACCCATGGTACCCAGGTCAGACAACTTAGAGGATGATAGAATGGCCTGTTAAAGGCTCAGTTAAGAAGCCAGCTCAACAGCATCATCCTTAGTGGTTGGAATGCTATAGTCCCAGAAGCAATAATATTCATTAAACTGGTGACTGATAAGGTGACTGGCACGTTGGTTAAAATACACAAACTTAGAAATGAAGGAATGGAAATATAACAGACTCTTCTACTCTCACACCCTGTACTCATTTCCAGAATTTGTGTTTTGCTTTTCCACAGCCCTAGGCTCTGCTGGATTAAGGTTCCCAGGACCCAGGGGAAGAAGGCTTCCCCCAGAGGCTTCAATGAGGGTTCCACTGAACGTGCAGCTGTGGCTGCTACCAAGGCCACTTTGAACTCCTCATGCCAATGGTCCAAAAGGCAAAGAAAGGAGGGGTAGTTGACTCTGATTATCATGAAGCATCAGGTTGTTACTATACAATGAGGGCAAGGAGGGACTCTAAGAGTTTCACTGTGGGTATTTAATGCTCAATAAAAACAGCAGGTGGCAGTTGTGGCCTGAAAAGGACAAAGTGATGAAGAACTGTGACACCTCTGCAACGAAGGTCTGGGTCACCCTATCCAACCAGCAATCTAGGTACACTTTATCAGTCACCCTGTCAGGCCAGCAATCTAGGTCCACTAAAGTGCTATCCAATGGCAGTATATCTAGAGAATGTGGTGGTGGAGGGAAGAGACCATCAAGGAAGATAACCTTGGTACCAGTTAAAGAAGTGGGGCCTGGACGTCCTGTGATGCAACCCCCCTCTATTGAGTGTTTCAGATGGATTTCAGCCAGCCATGACCTTGAAGATTCAGTGACACAGTGAAAATAATACAGGGCAGGCCCCCATCTGAGTAGAGCAAAGAGAATATTGTAACAAAGATGTCATGTGTTTTGTGCTCACATGCAAATGTCCAGCTCTGATTTTATCAGTAGGTATGTAGATCATTCTATGGACACTCGGGCTCCTTCTCTGGTTAATAACATCCAACATGACACCTGCACTATGTACTTTTTTTATTTCCTACCCCAGAGCCTCTTCTGACTCCTCAGGAGTTCGCTCGGGCCACAGGGAAACATAGCCCAGAAGTAGAGGAGAATTACCACCTGTGCGGGCAAGGCTCAACCAGTGGGGAGAGAGGACCTGCATGCCCTAGCTTCCTGCCCTCCAGCAGACAGTCTCTGAGAGGCATCCTATGTGCTTGCCGGGAGAACCTGGCAGAATCAAGCCCCCAATCTCATGCTATCAATTTTCTCACTCCTGCTTCCTCAGATCTCTTCCTAAACAAACTACCATCACCCAAGTCCTTGCTTCAGGCTCTGTTTTGGAGAAGACAAAATTAACATATTCTTTGAAAATTTAATAGAGAAAGAACAGAAGAGAGTTCAAAGCAAATTTTCCTGGGCTGATTGCTAATAACAGCAGGTGGGTACTCGAGCAATTAATTGGAAACATAGAAGATGTCACCTTATTTTTTCAAAAGATGGTGAAGCAGATCACATTCATGAAACTCCAGTCTCTGCAGATGTATGATCATGTCTTTTCAGTGCAGGAAAACTTTATGTACCAAATCTACACTCTCCTGTCATTATCCCTTTCCCTGTGTCTGTTCACCCTCTACTAGTTAAACCTCATTCTTACTTCATCCCCAAACATCACTCTATTCCAGTCCATCTAGCCTCTTTACTGATCCATAAACACTTTACGCTCTTGAATTTCTTGCATTTTTTGAATTTCTTTTCAAGTTCTCTTTGTTGAGTATAAACAGAATTCTGAAATTTATATAAAGAACAAATTTCTTGACTGAACAAACCAAGTTCTTTTCTGTGTAGAGAAATAAATTATACTAATTGTGTCAATTATTACTACTTTGGCCTAAAGAGGGCACTGCTTGCATTCGTTGATAACAGTTTTTTACAAAACCTGTCTCATGTTCCAGCACCTAAGTTCCTCACACATACCAAAAAACTGGAACAAACACATCTTTATCTGAAGAATCTAAGTCAGATGTCCACATTCTGGAATCAAATCCTCTCTGGGCTTACGAAGGCCAAAACATAAATGAACTTCTAGAAGCAATATTTATGATCTAGTGGCTTCAGATGGGATGTGTGCTGGGAGAACTTATGTCATCAGGAAGCCAGAGGACCCAGAAGTTTTCAAGAACTAGCCTCTGTCTTTCATAGAAGGGACTCAAGGAACAAATGAATTTTTGCAATCCACTCTTCAACATTTCCTTTTTAAGAAAATTAACCTTCAAATGAAAAAAAAAAAAAAAAAAGTCCTTCCTAAAATGGACCATTCAAGAAGGGAAGAATTTTAATCTTTACTATAATTACTTGCATAGTATTTTAAATCCAGGGGTATAGTATGGAAAGCATCTATAATAAATCTGACACCTTGGTTTTTGTTCTGGTTAAACAGGGCTTTGGGGCGCAAGGGATGATAAGCAGCCTCCTCCCATATTAGTTCCAGCTCCACCACTCCCTGCACATCCAGACTGCCCACTCGACAGACTCAGCCATCTCTGTCTGCGCTGAAGGAAGCCCATGGTCCTCAGAGAACACTCGAGTGACCTGGGCCTTATCCCTGCACTGGAGCCACCTCTTGGGAGCTAGTAAACAATCCCCATCACCATCTCTGACAAAAGGAAATTGTAAATGAATACAATGGTACACATCAACGTATAAAAAAAATTTTTTACAAGCTTTTTGTTCACTGTATTTTTAAATAAGTAAATGATATCATGAGAACACTAAACACGAGGTGTTGAAGGTGATTGGGGCTGAGACCCTCATTGTTCTTCAGTCAAGATCCACCCAAGCAAGAGGGAGTATCTTGACGTCTAGAGCAGCTTCTCCCACTTGGGCCATTAATTGTTGATGTGCCTTAGTTTCTGCCTCTGTAAAAGTTACCCCGTGACAACATGGGAGTAGTCATGTGATGTCCACATATTTTCTTCTAGTTCTTACTCTTTATAGTCTAACTAGCTGACTCTCATATAGTCTCACTAGCTAACTCTTGGGAGAAATGACAGCGGTTGCCAGATCCTGTTGATATCCCAAGGGAGCACAGTAGACCTTCTCAGACTGCCCAGGTGGGGCACTCCTTTTTGTTTTTTAACCTCTTCTCCCATTCTTTTCGCCCTTCCTTTCTGTTTAATATTCTATACTCCTCTTTGCTCACCATTTTCTATGGATTTCCTGAATGACCCTACCAAATCATTGTTCTTATTTCAAACAAACAAAACCCCCCAAAATAAAAACAAGGATCATCTGGACATAATACCTATTGAAAAAAAAAAAAAAAAAAGGAGGAGGAGAAAGGAAAAGGCAGCTTTCTCCCCAGCCCCATATTTGCCCACTTGAAAGCCTTTGCTTATGCATTATCTTGTTCAATCCTCAGAGTTCAACAGTCAGATCAGCTGTGGCAGCTAGGGACGGACTGGATAAGGATAGAAAATACTAAAATTCTTATTGGTGGGGCTCAGAGGAGCAGAAAAAGATCTAAAATACAGCAAGAGAGGCCCTCTGGTTTGGGATCCCCAAACATCATTATGTGCACAATAATGGGGGTAAGAGGTAAAAATATTCCCTCCTGAGATCCTCATTTGTGAGTTCATAGCTTCAAGGGGACTGACATGGAGAAAAAAGACAGTCCATCATCTAGAGTTTTCTAAAAAAGGCTGAAGAGAAGAAGGGAGAAATTGTAAAATATATCATGTTTTACCAATGTTGTGGGACTCTGACCAGAAAATGGTAGGCATGGCAGAAATTTAATCACTAAACAAATAGGAAGAAGAAAGGGGCCATCTACAGCAATTTACCAGGCTGTACTATAAGAAGTTTTCTGGGGGCACCTGGGTGACTCAGTCTGTTACATGTCTGCCTGCAGCCTGGGTCATGATTCCAGGGGCCTAGGATCGAGCCCTGCTTCAGGTTGCCCACTCAGTGGGGAGTCTGCTCATTCTTCCTCTGCCCACTCCCCGCCCATGTTCTCTCTCTCTCTCAAATAAATAAATAAAACCTTTAAAAAAAAAAAAAAAAGATTTCTGAGGTCAAGAGTGGTGTCTGTGGTGAAATGCCTTCTGTTTACCACATTTCCCAAGTGGAAATCATAATAAACAGGTTGGGGGAGTTGAGGCTACCATTCCCTAGACAGCAAGACAGCTTTTGCCTTCTCATTTTTTCTCCCTTCTTTAATGCTAAGGAAAAGTTTGCATAAAGTTGGACCACAGAGATGGCCTTTTCTAAGATTGGATGACAGAAACTCAGTAGGAAGTGAAAATTAATGCAAATGAAGGGCTCCTTGCATCGTGAGTTTTCATTTTTGTTCAACTGCCTCCTCATAGGAGAATGCATGCATGAGGAAAAATGACATGGCAGTGAAACACTGTCAAGTGTGCAACATGGAGTGCTCCCAAGTAAGTTGTATATCAACTGTACTAATTCTTCGTTCACACAAGCTATGTACACAAAAATCCTTACAGGAACATTTGCCACCAGTACTGGAGAGTTGTGGAGCTCCGTGACACTCCCTAAGTGAGGTATTCTTTTTTTTTTTTTTAATAATTTATTTATTTTACGGAGAGAGAAAGTATGTGCAAGAATGCAGCCGGGAGGGGCAGAGGGAGAACGAGAATCCCAAGCAGATTCCCACTAAGCATGGGGCCCAACGTGGAGCTCCATCCCAGGACTCTGAGATAATGACCTGAAGCCAAGAGTTAGCTGCTCAACCGACTGAGCCCCTGAGCGGCCCCCTAAGCCAGGTATTCTTAAAGGAGAAGAAGGAGGAGGAGGAGGAGGAGGAAGAAAATGAGGAAGAGAAAGAGGCGGAGGAGGAGAAGTCTTCAAGCAAATAGCAGTTAGTTATCAAAATCCTGGTTCCAGTTTTCTCTAGACCATCTGAGCATTGCTGTTGTCTTTACTACTGTTTGGAAGTTTGGAGGAATCAAGACCTGAGTTATGGCATCCCAGAAACCATTATGATATTGGCTTCAGGACTTTAAAAAAGAAAAGAGAGAGAAAAAGCAAGCTGACCGAGAAAGCCAAAGTCATTCCATTAGCTTTGCCTGTCTTTTCCCCACCCACCCCATCCACCTCTCTTAGATTAGGTCATGGCAAAAAAAAGTTTTGCAGCTTCTTCTCTTCTTGATTTTTATCTCAGAATAAGTTACAGTTCTGTCCTCTCTTTTCATGTGGCACTATAACCAAACTTTTATTCTCTGAAGCCAAAGACAAAAAGCCTTGACAAACTTTGAGCAAGACATAACCAACCACCCACCTGACATACTGTTTCCTGTCATGGAACAGTGAGGTCACCGAGCACAGCTGATACTCAAGATTCAGATCAGAACAGGAGTCTTTTTCACCCTCCAGGAGAGAGCTGCTGACATGGCTTGCCCTGGTTTGCTGTGGGCACTCGTGATTTTCACCTATCTTGGTAAGGAAGACACAGCCTTTTGCTTTTACTATTACACAACATGACTGAGAATTAAGGAGAAAGATTACAAACACAGGCATTTTACCTCTCGTTGATTCTGGCTATTGGGGGGCAAAGAAGCTGATGGATATTGCCTGAAGTTTGATCAAGAAAAGGCTGGGGGATGGAATCTGCCTGTGCATCTGCCTGCCTTATCTGCCTGGTGTGAGATACCCTCTCCTCTTTCCCACAGGATCCAGCACAGCCCAGACGGTCACTCAGACTCAACCAGACACGTCTGTGCGGGAGACAGAGACTGTCAGACCCTGCACTGCACGTATGACACTACTGACACTGATTATTATTTGTTCTGGTACAAACAGCCTCCCAGTGGGGAGATGAGTTTCATTATTCGCCAAGAATATTATAATCAAAAGAATGCAACAGAGGATCGCTTCTCTGTGAACTTCCAGAAAGCACAAAAATCCTTCGGTCTCAGGATCTCAGACTCCCGGCTGGAGGATGCTGCAGTGTATTTCTGTGCTATCACTAGGGGCACAGTGACATGAGCAGTTGGAAGAGGTTTACAGAAACCTCAGACCTCAGCATAGGTGTGGAGGTGGGGGTGGGGCAGGGGATAGGGGGAGTGTGTGGGGTACCAGGAACACAGAGAGGAAATCATTGACTTCTCTGGAGAAAAAAATACTGTTCTATAGGACTGAAGGAAACACAGAAAGGATGTGTGTAAGTCCTAGTTCTCAAAATAGTAATGGAAATAATGAATGTACACAATGTGTTACATGTTCGCAGAGTACCTTCACGTGCATTTGTTTCATTTAACCCTGATGGCCCCATGTGTTATACAGACCAGGTCAGATATTCAATTCAGTGATTCTCATAGCTAGAACCAAAGCTACATTCTAGAATCGTGCCTTAACCTTTTCACAGTGTATGTTACTCATTTTGCTATTCATCTGAACATCTGATCATACCAAAGGCAGCATATCCAAAATTAAATTTCCCCACGAATCTTTTTTTTTTCCATTATTTTTCCTCCTCTGCCTCTCTCAGGATTCAGGCACACAATAGACCTGCCGCCACTGAGTCTGGAGAATTTCTCCACCCTCCACCTCCTATCCTAGGGTATCTGATTTTTTTGATGTGTAACACATTATTCCTTTCTAATTACAAAACTGAAAAAAAAAAACAAAAACAAAAACCATCATGTCTATCTCATTGTTTCCCAACTGCTCCATCAGCCATTCTCCCTGACTTGAATCTAATTTTACCCTGTATTTCTTAAACATCTTTAATGCACCACTATCCAACCTAAGAAAATGAAGAAAACAAACAATTGTCAAATAGAATTTCACATGCTGTTAACACTCATCAGCAAATGCTTAAAAAAGGGGGGAAAAAAAGGCAAAATTGTAGTAATGCTATCTCTTCTTCTAATGGAGCAACTTGGGAGGAAGTGGACCATTTAGAAGAACCAAATCCCAAATCACCAGAATCACCACCCCAAATGCCCTGAAATGTGGGGTGTGTCTGGACCTTGAGAGAAGTCCATCTTGCTTATGCAAAAGAAAAACAAAAACAAAAAACAGGGCACCTGTGTAGCTCCGTGGGTTAGGCCTCTGCCTTCAGCTCAGGCCATGGTCTCAGGGTCTTGGGATGGAGCCCTGCCTCATGCTCTGTGCTCAGCAGGGAGCCTGCTTCCCCCCTCTCTGTCTTCCTCTTTGCCTACTTGCGATTTCTCTTTCTCTGTCAAATAAATAAATAAAATCTTAAAAAAAAAAAAAAAGAAAGAAAAAAAAACAGTCGGATAAAAACGGTAATTCCAGCATTTCTTTTTAAGTCCATAATTCCCTTAGTACATAGTGTTTATTGTTAAGACCCTTGCAGAGTATTTAATTCCATCTGCCCACCTTGAGTGAGTGGGAGAGACTTGGATAAGATATTCTGTGGCTGAAACACTTAGTCTGCTGAGTGGGTCTGGAGCTGAGGATGGAGGAGTGTTTAGAAGGAATGGTGGAAGTTACTAGAGCTAGGAGATGCCAAGGGGAACCAAAGCCAGATTGCTAAATAACAACTAACAGCAAGTATTCACAAGAATACCTTGTCACCCGTGAGTTATCAGTACTAGCATGCAGAACTCAGTACCGAGACTAAAACCAGAGCCAGTGCTGGTGACATGCAGAGGACTTTGGGATTCCTTGTGCCTTCTCCACAGTCTTCTTTGAGATCTTCTCTACTGGCTGCTTTAGGCCAAGACCCCATAGCTCAGGGCCCCACTCATAGTCCCATCGAACAACTTGGAGTTGTCTGGAACACCCCCCTTTAGTTTCACATGCTGGAGCCTGAGGGCAAGTCACATCTCCCATGCCCCCAAATTCCATCCCCTCTGATCACTCACTGTAATCACATTCCTTCCAGCCTCAGCTCCCAGAACACCACAACCCAGCACCGGCTCACACACCTGGAAACTCAGTGAAAGAATTATGTCTCACACAAGTCAGATAACACTGGGCCATTCAAGGTTACCCTCTCCTATATCCCTCTTAGGTCCAAGTAGGCACCAAGACTTACAGATTCAGGCTAATTGTTAAGTTTCGTATCAAAGCTTGCTTTCTTCTTCTTTTTTTTTTTTTTTAATTTATTTGCAAGAAAGAGAGACATACAGTGACAGAGATAGAAAAAGAGAGCACAATCAGGATGAGGGGCCGAAGGAGAAGCAAACTCTCCACTGAGCAGGGACCCTGACATGGGGCTCGATCCCAGGACCCTGGGATCATGACCTGAGCCCAAGATAGGTGCTTAACTGACTGAGCCACTCAGGTGGCTGAAAGTTTTTTCCATCGTTGCTGCCAGGGCCTTCACAGAGCTCCTCTTGGTTGAATTAATTAATTGTCATCTAGGGATACACATCAGAGGGGCAAACCTAATACTTTATGGGACTTACATGTGTTTTTTACTGTACCCCCACTGAAGTGCAAGCTTTAGTTTTCAGAGACTGTTTTATTCATTCCAATAGCAACAGTACCTACAACATTACTTAATTCACAGATATGATTCTTTTTACTTTTTTTAAATGAGGTTAATTAATTGATGCATTTTCCTCATTAAACAGGATAAAATAAAAGTTGATTCTGGGCTAACTCAGAGGAAACAGAGACTATGGTATACAGAAAATTACTATTATTAGTAATAGTAATATTACGATCAATATTGAATAGTAGTTGACAATATTGTATTAATAATAGTAGTAGTAGTAGTAGCTGATACTTACTGCACATGTCTATGTGCCCTATCCCACATGCCTGCACCCCATAGGTACAGAATATGAATTGTTTCACTTAGTAGTTTCAACAAAGCTATGTTGTAGGTAATACTGATAACCCTATTTTGTATGAAGAAATTAAACTCCAAAGAGGCTAACTGGCCTAGAATCACACACACTGTATGTATGGCTCATTAATCACTGAAGCCTCTGCCTCCCCAGAGAATAGCAAATGCTACAGCCTCTCAGTCTTACTAATTTGATAGACACATAGATAGATGATGAGAAAAAAAGAAATGCACAATAACAGTGCTATAATGTGCATACACTTATAACTGGCTCTCACTTTTTCCAGGTTATAATTGAATACTGCTTGATTTCATTTATCTTTGTTAGTGAAGTTGAAAGTAGAATTAACAGTATTATCATAATTATCATGATTGTGTTTCTACATATAGACTTTGTGCCTTAATACTAGTTTATAATTATTTTGCGTGGAAATTTTCAATATTTTAAACTTCAAGGTATTTTTCAATAGCTTTTCAAGTTTAAAACACAGTTTTTAGCACAGGTGTTAATAAGTGTTCCAAGTGCCATGTTGTGTCATTCAGTGAAGAATGTCGTTAAAAAAACTTTTTTAACGTTTCCAAATTATTATAGGAAAACTGTTTTGTAACTTTTTTGAACTGTTGGGTGTTCCTATGAATGTTCTGTTCCACATTTTTTCCTCTAGTGAAAAACTATTATATTCTAAATACTTTCCCACATAAATAAACAGTTCTTCCATTGCACGAGTTCCTGTGGCTATAAAATTTTACATCTTTGGGATATACTTTAGTTTACTCAATCAGTAATTTCCCATGGCTATAAAATTTTACATCTTTGGGATATACTTTAGTTTACTCAATCAGTGAACATTCATATATTGTTACCAAACCAGGATTATTCTACGTAAAATTGAGACAGTAAAGAAAAATATTTGTACATAAAGCTGTATACAAGTAAGAAAGAGTCCAGTCAAAGAAGTGGAAGCAAAAACCAAAAAATTTGTTGACTAAAAAAATTGAAAAACCCAGGCTTCAAGAAGTCTGGATCCAAGTACTCAAATGATATTACCCAGAACTTGCCTCTCACAAGGCTCTTCTTTATTTTGGCTTTATTCAGAAGTAATCTGGCCAACTGATGGCAGAAACGACCACCAGCAGCCTCAGACTCATAACTTGTTCATTTCCTGTTGTTGCTGAAACAAATAACCACACATTTAGTGGCTTAAACAATAGAAATGTATTATCTTACCTCCTGAAAGTCAGAAGTTGCACTGAGCTAAAATCAAGGTGTTGGTAAGGCTGCATTCCTTCTGGAGTCTTGGGATGGGGTGTAGGAGGTGAGGTGAAACCTTGAGCCTATTCTGACATCCAGAGGCTGCCACACTCCCGGCTCATGGTTGTTTTCTGTCTTCAAACCCAGCAGTCATGTCGTTTTGACCTCTGCTTCCACCATATCTCCTTTTCTGTCTTGATGTTTCCATTTACAAAGACCATTGTGAGTTCATTGGCCTCACCGAGGTATTCCAGGATAGTCTCCCAACTCGATACCCTTAATTCAAACCTTAAGATTCCTCTCTTTGTGTGTCTTCATTAGCCTGCACGGCTTTCTCTCACCTAGTAGACTCTCTGTTCTAGAATGATATTGTATATATTGTGTTTGATGTAGGAAAGATGTTAGGGCTCCAAGCCAATGGTCAAGAAAGAATTCTCGAGACATCTTTGGTGCAAAAAGGTGGTTTTATTAAAGCACGGGTCAGGACCATGGGCAGAAAGGGCTGCACTGGGGTCATCAGGAGTGGCCCATGATATACTCACAAGGATAGTGTAAGCCTCCCAGGAATTTTGGAAACAAGGTTCCCAGGATCCTGAGCAGGCTAGCTATTGTTAAGAAAGGCAAGTTATTACTGTTTAGCAAAAACTCAGTCATTGAGACCCTTCAGATGTGTATCAGTGGGTCATATGTTTGGGGGATGACGCCAACATGTATCTTCGGAGGGCAGAGGCAAAGGAAGTTTCCAAAGGAATTTTTATAGGTTAAAGTAGACTTGCAGGATCCTGGGGGGCTGAGATAATATTAAACTAAGATTCCCTTTTGCCCTCAGCAAAGTATTAACGTTGAGGTAGCTGAGTTCCTAGAGGAATGTCACTCTGCTTGTTTCAAGGACTTATCAGTGGGCTGTAAGTAATAAGAAAATTTAATAATTTTTCTTCTGCCTTCATTTCCCACATCAGTGTTTCCTTCCAGGCAAGGAATGATATTAAAAATGTCTAGCCTAACATCTAGTAACCTGTTTGGATTTGATATGAATATCAGAATAGACACAGGTTGGGAGGAGATGGTCATAGTGTTAGAACAGAGTCCTGTTGGGGACCCCTTACTCTGTCAGGCATTTGAATTGGAAGGTCCATCCTGTGGTTGGCTCCTCTGCCACCAGCCCCCATCCTTAGGTGCTTTCCCAAAGTCACCTCATTAAAATAACCAAAGTCACCTCTATCCCTTTCACCAAATGAAATTCCAAGAGTTTTAAGTGATCTGTACCAAAAAAATGTGGACACAGACCAAATATGTATTTATTATTATAAGTCACAATATAATAGGTGCCTATATTAATCTTAGTCTTTGCTTAAGAACTTGGCCAGAGTAGAACCTTTAGGTGTGGAGTATGCAGTAGTTAATCCTGATGGATATTTTGCTCCTTACTAATGTGCTTGCTTCCTCTTGATGCCTGCATTGGTGGTAAACAAAAGCCAGCAACATGGAGCTTTAATGCACTCTCCCCTGCACTTGGGTTCTTGTTCTTAGGTCGACACCTCTCTTTGGCCACTTTATTCCTACAACACCAAGAATCAGTCATTGTAAGCAGAAGTTTCAATCTCTTGGCAGGAGGAAACACTTTCTGTTCATGGGGAGGCTGAGGCAGACAACTTTAGATACTGCAGAGACAGTATCTCAGGATGACAGCTTGATCATTTCTTGCACAGAATGTCTGCAAATTTAGAAGGATGAATGCTGTCAGATCTAAAAGTCCCTTGTTCTGTCTTATTTTGTTCAGATTCACATTTAAGGAGAAACATTCAAGAAGTTGCATGAATTTCCGTTATATTTTCCACCAGTCTGTAGAAGATACAAATTTAAGGAATGGCTAATGGATTGCACATACATATCTGATGTGGGAAGTAAAGGCAAAAAAGAAATTATTAAATTTCCTTACTAACTATAGCCCACTGACAAGTCCTTGAAATAGGCAGAGTGACATTCCTCTGGGGACTCAACTGCCTCGATGTTAACACTTTGCTAAGGGCAAAAGACTCTCCTAGCCTGAACCCCTACCCCGGGATCCTATAAGATCCTGAGTGGCAATAACCACTCAGCCCCCAGCATACGACCCACTGATACATATCTGAAGGGTCCCATGACTAAGGTTTTATTAGACAGTAATAAATCACCTTTTTCTAACAATAGCTGGCTCCCTCAAGGTCTTAGAAACCTTTCTTCCAAATTCCTTAGAGACTTACCCCTCGCAACTTGTAAGTATATAATGGGCCACTCCTCATGACCCTGGTGCAGCTCTTTCTGCCTACAGGTCCTGACCTGTGATTTAATAAAATCATCTTTTTGCACCAAAAATGTCTCAAGAACTCTTTCTCGGCCATTGGCTTCATAACATCTTTCTTACATCAATATCCATTGATAATAATTCTGCATGCCATCAAAGCATGTTCTTGTTTGTAGGCCAACCAGCACATTAGACTAATGGCAGCCAAACTATGTGACCACACATTTTTAAGATGACTTCTAAAGTATCTTATCATTACTTTAAATAGCCATGGAGGTCATGAATTTCCCTGTATTATAAATATTATAAATATATTATAAATATTGACATTTTCAAATAAAATTATATAATAGCTTTTAAATATATGCAATGAAATCTTAATATGAGGTGATTTGCTACCCATAAACATCTAATTAAAATTTATGAACAAACTCTTTGTTAACTATTGAAGATTTTATTTTGCTCCTTTTTTTCCTCAAAATCATATTTCCATTCAACTTCTACAGATTGAATATAACATATTTTTTATTAAAAGTCTTGTTGACTTAAAATTTCTGCAACAAAAACATGTATGAGATTGAATTTTTTTAATTTAATGCTCTAAGCATAGACAATAGAATTAGACCATAATTCTCTAATTGTTCTTTTATTTCTGGGTTGAATTGTAAATAGAACAGTTAATAATGCACATTTGATGAAAACTATTTGGATATACTACAATTTTAAAAAGATTTTGAAGATAAAGGACAAAGCTTCTTTGGAAATGCATTTCTTTAAAAAATGACAGGGATCTGTAATTATTTGCAGGTGTTTTCCTTTACACACAAAAAGAAGTGCTCCTTCTTTAATGACCCTGAGGTCTCAAACTGAACAATAACACTGCAAAGAAAGATTCCTTCTTGTGTAGAGTTGGAGAAGCACACTTGTGAAATAAGAGTCACAGTCAAGTTCTCAGGCACATCGTTTTTAGGAAAGGACACATAGAGAAGTTGAGGATCTAGAAGTTGATTCCCTCAAAATACATCTCTGTTCTTTAGTTTGAAGATCACTGCATTAGACTGCTCTCAATATTACTGACTCATCCTTGGTAAGACTTCTTTCAGTAATGAGGTTTGAGGAAAATCCACAGGAAATTTGAAGGAAAGTGTCCTCAACTTCAATAAACCTGATAAATTTCCTAAAATCTGTTTGACATTTGTGCATTGGAAGAATAGCTACTGATGAGTCGGAAAACAACGGGGACTGAGCTCTTGCATGACACAGGTCATTCTGTACACTGACACTGTTTGATATGATTTCAAATCCATTTGTTCATGACTTAAGTGAAGTGATGTTTATTTTTATGATGCAGTCATGACTGGTCGTGATCTCAGGTTCCTGGGATCCAGCTGCACATTGGGTTCCTTGCTCAGTGGGGAGTCTGCTTCTCCCTCTTCCTCTGCCTGCTCATTCTCTCTTTCTCTCTCTCTAATAAATGACAAATAGAATCTTTAAAAACATATATATAATTACTAGGATCTTGTGAGGAGTCTCTGAGAGTCTTCAGTCTGGACAAGGAGATTCTGCTGTTCTAAAAAGGTCTCTGAAAAGCTTGGGATAATTAGCTTCTGCCAAGATAAAGACTCTTCCACCAGCAGTGAGGAAAGCCATACAGTGGATTCATGAAGAAGATCATCTTGACCCTCAGCATCATCTCCGTCATTCCCTAGCAACATGCTGTAGCAACGGGGGACTTTTACTTTGGAGCTTGGAGCTGGGCACCAGCTCTTGGCTGGCTAAGACCACCTCTCCCAAGTACCAACTCCTATAAAGGTACATTTAACTAAAGAGGGAGTTTGTTCCTTTCATCTCCCCTTGTCTGGTATAATAGTGTGATTAATCCATCATTGTCTTGGAGTATTTTATTTATTGGCTTATTAAGAAATATTTTCCTGCCTGCTATTGGCTTGTGAAATTCCACAGCAGATCTGTATTAAATACATTGCTGGCAAAGGCAAATCAGTCTCTGAGCGTAATTTGTCTCCTCAAAACAAAATACACATGTATCTTTATCTGGGAAAAGCAGTTTTAAATGCCATGGTCATTCATTAATAACATTGTGGAAGAGGAAGTTGTTCCCTCTTGGATGGAAAAAATGATTATAGCTAGAGCTCTCTTTCTCTATCATGCAGAGGATTTTCCAGTAAGAACTCACCTGATATTACTAGGGAACAGAACTTTGTTGTCACAGCGTATTTACCTAGCAATCCATAACTGAGAAAGGCTCATATGGTTTATACTCCTGTGTATTGGAGGTTAACCCACAGAAATAGAGGAGGTTTTTGAGTTCATAGCCTGGAAGAAAAACTAACCTCAAATTGTTCTATCAACTCTACCAATACTTTATTTTGCTGTCTGTACATTTTTTCTTTCCTCCTATAATCACTCATGGATTCAGCTATTTTTATTATGAATGTTCTTTCACCAAAAACTTTAATAAAACTTAGACACAGGCTCACTCTTTATTTTTTAGGACATTTAAGGGCATTCTGGTTCTGAATCAGATAATTACCTCCTAATACCTAAACTATAAAGTCTTGGTTCCATATATATATCTAGGTTGGATGAGAAGGTAGCTGGCCTTTTTTAGATTTAATTTGATATCCTGACATTTAAAGATTTCTTTGTCAGAGGGAGTCTAATGGACCAAGTGTCTTGAAACATTCTTAATTATTTTTCAGTAGTCTGAATTTAGCAATGAAGTTCAACAAAAGTAGATAATTCATTTATAGTAAGAATGTGAAATCCCATAGACTGTACATATATTACATATACATTTCTCCACAACCATGTGGCACATTCTGGCTTTGAACACCAGCTTCACAAAAGCAGAATGCAGACATAGAGATCTTTTGTGAGAAGAAAACTCAAATTCATATCTTCCTCAAAAAGTTTCAGAATTCTAGGCCACAGTTACTCTTGGAGATGAAGAAAGTCTATCAAACGCCAGCAGGAAGTCCTCTCATACTTGAAATGACTTCACTAATGTTATCTTGATACCCTGAATACAAAGCCCACTCTGATAGCTAGGACATGCTAGGAGTACATTGGTCATTTAATAATTCCAAAGTATGATTTCTCAAAATTCTCCAGGTTTTTCTCTGACCTTCCCAGCCACCCCTACTTTCTTCTTCCTTTGAAGGCTCTACAGTCTCTAGCAACTACTTGACTTGTGGGGTTCCTAATCCCACTTCTAAAAGGGAGAAAATATGTCACCTCAAAATGTGCCACTTTAGCATGTGGATTATTTTGAGTGGAAGTCAATCAAGATGCAACAGACTTAAGAAAAACTTTCACCTTCTCCCTTAAACTACCTAAAAGAATTTAGATGGGGGCCTGGCACAGGAGAGGAATTACCAGAGACAACTTTTTATTTGAAGAACCTATTTCTCTGGCAGGGCAAACATCCCAATCTCCATATATCTGATTTTTGTATCATCCTGTGAATGCCTGCCCCTCTCCCTGTTAAGGTTCTGTACCCTTATCTCTTTAGCTGAGAATGGTATGTAAGCCTCAACTTCTCACCTTGTCCTTGAGTCTCCAGTCTTTGAGGCTCCCATACACACTGAATTAAATTTGCCTTTCTCCTGTTAATCTGTCTAATGGTTAGACCAGCCACAGAACCTAGAAGGGAGAATGTTCAGACCCTACACTATACACAGATTCTAAGCCATCTCATCAACTCCTAAACCCCAATCACCTGTTGACTGGTCTATACTGACAAATTGGTGGCTGTAGCCAAGACCCTTCTCAGTACAGACCCACCTAGATGCTTCAGTTTCAACAGGCCCAAAATTGAGCTCATGATTTCACCAGTATAGGTCGTCATCCTCCAGAGTCCCCATCACAATAAAGAAAATCATCACTCCCTCTAACAAATTTTCTTCACTATAGCCAGTTGCCATGTAAATATGCAAATGTGATCACTTTACTCCTGCTAAAAATTAACTAATAACTGCCCATTTCCTGCAGGGCAAAATCTAAAATCATCACCAAGGCTCACAAATCTTCTTTGCTCTGGGCTTCCTTCTCTGGCCTCTTCTCCCCCCTCTCAGCTTCCCCCACACTGGATTGTGTGTTTCATATCTCCTGTTCATGCTTCCACGTCCTCTCTCCATCCTTCTGCACCCTGCTCTGCTTCCCAGCTGGCTGACCTGTAGGGACTGCATCAATGGGCTCTTTAGTTGATTTGGGCTCAAGGGGAGCACCTGCTGAGAGAAGGGAGAAGGGGAGCATAAGGTCAGGATATCTAGGCCCCCAGCTTCTTCTCTGTGAGATAGACATGGGCTGGCGTTAACCCTCTATCATGAGATCAGCTCTTTAAGACAATCTGTCCAAACAGCCGCTCTAGCTCAGATTCCAGGAATCACTCTCTCAGTTCCATTTAAGGTCTTGGCTGATCCTCATCTCAGATTACAGCACTATCCCTTAAATGTTTCCTATATCCTACTTATGCTTTTATGACTAGTGCCTCATTAAACTCTACTTACATTTTGCAATTTTTGCATATATGGGTTTCCTGCTAGAGGCCTGACTGATGCTTCTGCTTTCAGATCCTAAAACATGCCTATTTTGACTTAAATGTTACTTCTTCAAGGAGGTCCTTCCTAGCCTCCTGATTCAGGTATAATCACCTACTGAATCTCCTGCAGCTCGCTGTACTTCTCCTGTCACACATCCTCCAGGCTTAGGGGCAATCACCCAGTTTGGTCATGTCACCTTCTCTAGGAGGCTGCACATTCCACTGATCAGGGATGGAGTCTGTCTTGCTCATTACTGTAGCCTAAGAGCTCCACTTGGGATCCAGAAGATTCTTAATAGCGATTTGTTGAGTTCATAAATGGATGGATGAACTCATGAATGAGTCCACTTTCATTCAAAAACAAGACTGCATCAGAAAACGATAAAACAAAATTTGTTGGAAATATAAGAATAATTTGACAATATGCTAAGTATGCGATATTTTAATATAAATTTCTCAGAGAGAGAAAGAGAAAGAGGGAGATGAAAAATAACCTTGTGTTTTATATATATATAAAATTTACCAAAATATGAGCATGTATTATGACTCAAAGAAGCAATAGGAAAGATTCATAAAAATTACATCCTATGAACACAATGCAATAAAGCTAGAAATTAATAATTAAAAGATAGTCAATAAATGACTGGGAAGGGAATTAACCAGCTATGGTATTCTAAATAATTTCCAGTTCAAAGAACTAAAAGTTAAAGCTGCAGGTCATTAAAAATTAACACTAATGATAACACTACATATAAAAATCTGTGGATTTGTTCAAAGCTAAACCCATAAGAAAATGTGCAGCCTTGAATACATTTATTAATAAACAGTCAAATAATGGAGCCAAGTCTTCAATTCAAGAAATTTTTAAAAGATAATAAGCAAAATAAACCAATATGAAGAAGGGAAAAGTCTAATAATAAAAGTAGGAAGTAATTGAAAATCAAAACAAAAATTATAATTTATTAAGCCAAAAATTCAAGAAAATCTGTTAAGAAAAAGAGATAAAACACAAATACACATTAAGAATGATAAAGGTGATACACTACCATCTCAAGAAGGAATTTTTAAAATTATCAGTACCTTCTGTAAATAGATATCAATGAAATGGATAATTTTTAGAAATATGTAACTTTTTCATTTGAGCTTCTTTATAAAAACTTATATTATTTTCATCATGTACAGCTGCTGGCATGAGAAAGCAGAGGAACGGCCCACTTTCAAAGTTCTTCTGAGCAACATCCTAGATGTCATGGATGAAGAATCCTGAGCTCACCAATAAGCTTCTTGGTTCCATTCCTCTCCTCCACAAGCCCCAATTTCACTTCTTCAGAGGAAATCCCAGGCTTACAGGTCCTGGAGCCTCCATGCTCTCAGTGAATACACAAGGGCCTCTCTCTACATCTAAGAATGACTCTCTTCTTTGATTCTCTGAGATAGTACCTTCTGAGCAAAAACCAAGGAATTTCTGTGCCTGGTATTGACCTGAGAGAGAAAATTTTCCAATTTCCAGGCGTCAGGATGGACGAAATTTGGGATGCAAAGTTTGGGGGAGGGAGGGATGTAAATAGCCTGACAAGGGGTCCAACAGATCTTTGGGTAGGCATTAGAGCTTGGGGGGAGGGAGGCAGAATTTGGCAAGAATAAAATGGTGTCATAAAAATGGGAGGGGAGGGTGTTTTGATAAAATAAAAATTACTGGAAAGCAAAAAAAAAAAATTTATATTATTTTATAATTCCAGAGTCTGCATTAAATCATTAGGAAAAAAATCCTGAAATCTGTCTCTTCAACATTCCCCACACACTCAGCACACAATTGCTACACATATAATTCCTCCTGCCAAGCTGAAAGGAATGCTCCCCATTATTGGTCTTCCTTGCCCTTTGCCCCATCCTGCCAACTCCCAACCACCCTCTATACCACTGCCACACCCTTCTTTTTATATCACTTCACTATTCAAAAATCTCATAATAATTCCTATTTTTCACACAAACGTAAACTCCTTTGACTAGTTTTCAGTGGCCTCCACCATCCGTTCCTCATTGTACCAACCCAACCTCATTCCCAGAGGCTACTTTCCAGCCTCTGTTTCCTATGTTAGTCAGACCATTCTTGTCACTTTTTCACAAACTCATCCTCCTCACCCTACCTCCCTACATTCCATGCAATGCCTCTCTCTCTGTGTCAAACATTATATATTCTTCAATTCTCAACTCCTCCAAAATGACTGCACCAAGTCCCTGCAGCCTTCTGTAATCTTTCTCTTCTTTCTGAATTTATATAGCCTATATTCCCCCATCTTCACCTCCCCCCCACACAAAAAATTCATCCCTTTCACTTTTAACTTTTGTTCTATACATGTTGTTTTAATCTTCCTCACTTACAACTCTATTCAGACCAAGACTAGATCCTGTGAAATTATATAATACTCCCATCTCATCATTTATCACATTACCTGACCCTTGGTGGTTGCTTGGTATACACATTTGACTATAATGTGATTGAATGGTTCTATCAGTTATGGAGAGTTCATGCAGGGGAGGGAATTTCAGTGGGAGCTTGATTGAGACAGTAGAGGATTGAGTTTAGGATTTTTAAAGATAGAGAAAGTATATGCATGAAGCTGTCATGGGGCTTCAGACTTCCATGAAGTTAATGAATGAAAAATCACTGCCCCCAAATCCTAAACAGAAACCTGTTACACAGAAAAGCACAAGATGAGGCCTTAGCTCAGTAATTAGACAATTGGGTTAGAATCCCACTCCATCACCACACCAGCTGCATGATCTCAATATTAACACTTATCCCCTCTAAATCCCACTTTCCTTCTCTATAAAATATATGTTCTGAGGAGCAAGTGAGATTGTTCATACATTTACCACAGTGCTTGGAGTATAGTGCAGCTTGATACATATTAATTATTATTATTATCATATGTTGTCTTTTTTCCACAACTTGTGTAAGAGGTATTTGAGGACTTGAAGAGGCTGTGATGGTGTTCTCCAAAAGTTAATGTGAGTCAAAAGATATACACTGCTCTTAGGAGGGCAAAATAATTCAGAAACTATCCCAGTTCATCAGAAGTAGCCAATCACATTTAGGGGAGTCCTAAAGAAATGAAACCTTCCCACCTTCCCAATCTCCACCCCCACCTACAATAATCCATACAGTTGAGAGAGCACTGTGGTGGTGGGCATCTACTGTTTTGTTCATTTAGAATGGTAACTCCCAATTTACTTCCTCATCTCTTCAGGCAGACATTCTACCATCTCACATTATTACAGGAGGTAAAGTCAGCTATATCTCCTGATCTTGAAAGTACTCATTTATGAGAAGTCCTGTGATGGTCAATAGCACAATGTCCCCTGTTCACCATAACTAACATTTCAGAAAGAAGATATGATCAAGAAGAGTGGGAAAAGCAAACTCCATTCTAATCCTGGAGGATGGAAAATAGGGAGAAATAAGAAATGACCTCGAAGGAGGAAGGATGTCAGGCAAGCACATGTCCCTATGTCCCTTCCTAAAACTCCAGCCTACATAAAGGAATTTAATACAATCCTTACATATTTAACCTTGCACCAATGGCTGCTTCTCAGATGACCCAGGCTAACAGAGAGGTAAATTGCTGTGCTGTTGACAACACTGCTTCCCCCATTCATGTTTCTTCAAGTGATATTTAATAAAATGTCCAATTCTCTCAAAGAAAAAAAAAAAAGTAACTCCCAGTAAAGGATAAACTCTAACCATGTGGTTTTGAATGGAGGCTGCCATCTTACTTATAGCCACCAGAGACACACCCTCCCAATGACCCAGAGGTGGCCACATGATCTAGCTGAAACAAACACGTCGCCATACACTCTGCTGCAGTCATAAACTGACCCCTGAAGGAAAAGCTGACTCAAACTACTGTAAGCAAAACATCACCCTAAATTTTTTTAATTTGGGAAGGGAAAGTAGGATCCTCAGTCCTTCCTTAGTGGCTATGCTGGAAGATGAACTCTAGCTAGAGAATGTTTGCAGTGTGGTCCTAGTGAATAAAGCTAAAATACAGAAAGCCGTGGAATGAAAGAGGAATCCTTCCCTGATATGAAGAAGTGGTGATCCAACATGGGGGCTTAAGTGGGTAGGAGAAGAATAAATGAAACAAGATGGGATTGGGAGGGAGACAAACCATAAGTGACTCTTAATCTCACAAAACAAACT
>NC_081569.1:72506735-72513118 GCF_022355385.1 Mustela nigripes
ACCTGAGCCGAAGGCTCAGGTCATGATCTCAGGGTCCTGGGATCGAGTCCCGCCTCGGGCTCTCTGCTCGGCAGGGAGCCTGCTTCCTCTTCTCTCTCTCTGCCTGCCTCTCTGCCTACTTGTGATCTCTCTCTGTCAAATAAATAAATAAAATCTTTAAAAAAAATTTTTTTTTTAAATCCTTGAGGAGAACACAGGCAGCAACCTTTTTCTGGAAACATCGCCAAAGGCAAGAGAAGCAAGGGCAAAATGAACTAGTGAGACTTCACCAAGATCAAAAGCTTTTGCACAACAAAGGAAACAGTCAACAAAACCAAAAGACAACTGACAGAATAGGAGAATATATTTGCAAACGACATATCAGATAAAGGGCTAGTATTCAAAATTTATAAAGAACTTACCAAACTCAACACCCAAAGAATAAATAATCCAATCAAGAAATGGGCAGAGGACATGAACAGACATTTCTGCAAAGAAGACATCCAGATGGCCAACAGACACATGAAAAGGTGTTCCACATCACTCGGCATCAGGGAAATACAAATCAAAACTACAATGAGATACCACCTCACACCAGTCAGAATGGCTAAAATTAACCAGTCAGGAAAGGACAGATGTTGGCAAGGATGCAGAGAAAGGGGAGCCTTCCTACACTGTTGGTGGGAATGCAAGCTGGTGCAACCACTCTGGAAAACAGTATGGAGGTTCCTCAAAAAGTTGAAAGTAGAGCTACCCTGTGACCCAGAAATCACACTACTGGGTATTTACCCTAAAGATACAACAGATGCTGAAAAAGATACAAATGTGGTCATCCAAAGGGGTACGTACACTCCAATGTTTATAGCAGCAATGTCCACAATAGCCAAACTATGGAAAGAATCAACATGTCCATCAACAGATGAATGAATAAAGAAGATGTGGTGTGTGTGTATACACACACACACACACACACACACACACACACATATGTATATGTGTATATATATATATATGTATGTATATATATATATATATGTATGTATGTATGTATATATATATATATATAATGGAATACTATGCAGCCATCACAAAATGAAATTTTGCCATTTGCAGCAACATGGATGGAACTAGAGGGTATTATGCTAAGCAAAATAAGTCAATCAGAGAAAGACAATTATGATATGATCTCTCTGATATGAGGAATTTGAGAGGCAGGGTTGGGGAGGGTCATGGGGAGAAAGAAGGAAAAAAATGAAACAAAATGGGACCAGGGAGGGAGACAAATCATAAGAGACTCTTAATCTCACGAAACAAACTGAGGGTTGCTGGGGGGAGGTTGTGAGGCATGGGGGTGGCTGGGTTATTGACATTGGGGAGGTTATGTGCTATGGTGAGTGCTGTGAATTGTGCAAGACTGATGATTCACAGACCTGTACCCTTGATGCAAATAATACATTATATGTTAATTTTTTAAAAAGGATATAACTACCATATGACCCAGCAGCCCCACATTGAGGTATATATCCAAAGGAAATAAAATCAGTGTCTCAAAGAGATGTCTGCACTCCCATGTTCATTGCAGAATTACTCACAGTACCTAAGATATGGAAACAATGTAAACTGGAGGAATGAATAAAGAAGTTGTGGTGCATACATATACACGATAGAATATAATTCAGCCCTAAAAAAGAAGGAAAATCTCCCATTTGCGACAACATGGATGAAACTGGAGGGCATTATGCTGAATGAAATAAGCCAGACAAAGACATATACTATGTGGTATCATTTCTTGGTGGAATCTAAACAAACAAATAAAAAGTCAAACTCATAAAAACAAAGAGCAGAATGGTGGTTGCCAGGGACTGAGGAGTGGAGGAAATGGGGAGATGTTGGTCAAAGAGTACAAAATTCTAACCATAGATGAATAAATTCTGGGGATGCAAGATACAGCATGGCGTCTGTAGTTAATAATACTACATTGTGCACTTGAAATTTGCTAAGAGAATAAATTTTCTTTCCCCAAACTGAAAAGTTTTTATTTTTTATTGAAATATAACTGACATAACATCATGCAAGTTTCAGATGTACAACATGCTGATTTTATACACTTGTGTATTGCAACATAGAAAAAATTTTTAAGGTTTTATTTTTTCATTTGAGAGAGTAAGCAAGCAAGAGGGAGAGAACACAAGCAGGGGGGTAGAGCAGAAGGAGAGGGAGAAGCAGACTCCCTGCTGAGTAGGGAACCCAACTCAGACCTGAGCAGAAGGCAGATGCTTAATCAACTGAGTCACCCAGGCACCCCACAAAGTATAAAATTTTAAGTGTTACCAACACCCACACAAATGGTAATTCTGTGAGTGAGGGCATGTTAATTAACCTCATTGTACTAATCATTTCACACTATATGGTATATCAAGTCATCACATTGGTACACTTTAAATAGATGCCACTTTATTTGTCAATTATACCTCAATACAGCTGGGAAATTTTTTTAACCCTAACTTTTTCATTTCCTTCCCTGTTGTTTCTCCCCTCCCTCCAGGACCCCATCTTCACCATCTTCCAGTAAGGTAGGAGTCAGGATAGAATTAACCAAGGGTCTCTATTACTTTTGTTGGCTCTTTACATCCCTGTAACAATAGGACTGCCTAATATTAGACAGGAGTCCCCCATTTCAGAGACATAATTAGAAATATTACTCTAGCTTTTTCTAGAAATTTTTTCTAGAAATATTTCTAGAAATATTACTCTACTTTTAAGTAACTGTTATTCTTGATCTGAACAAACAACAGAAACTTTTGTTTGTAAAGTTGTAGTAAGTAACAGCCAAGAGAGTTGGGAAGAGACAGAGGGAGGCTCATTATACTAATTATCTAGGGATCCCAAACCCCAACAAACTTTGGAGAAGAGTAGATCCCTTAGGAAAACAAAGATGCAACCTAAATCTTTCAACCCTGATGTCAGCTCCACAAAGGGATGTGTTTGTTCCAGGAATAGCTCACCCACTCTCCCCTAGAGCCCATTGTCCACAGAAGAAATATCATCTCCCAGAGATTGAGCCAATACGAAGATATAATAAAAGTCTCTATCAGTCAAAATCACCCCCATTAGTCCAAGAGAAGGATGAAGGAGAAATGCACCAAAAGATAACTATATTCTTCCAAGGCTTCCCCCAGGATGGTCTTGCTGAAAATGGAAGACTTCAATATTCTGTGCTCAGAAGATCCTATGACCTGAAGGATGAATGGATTCAAGTTCAGGGAAACCCTCCTACCCGGGGAATGCCAGCTGATCATTCAGGATGCTTTGGGAAAAGATAGGTGTTCTTAGAGAATGCCGTCAAATTCATGAGAGATGAAGATCTCACACTAACAGCGTAAGATCCCCATATAGAGCCTTAGACAATATTGCATCCTCAAGAAGTACCCATGAGGACCAGGTATCTTCTGCTATCCTGTGAGTAATGTACTTGGCATGGCCTGATTGGGACTTCCGCAGAGGGCTACTAGATCCCTGACCTGGACCTGTGAGCTAACCTCCACCTTGGCATGGCAAAGTGGCTTCTTCAACCCTCCTATTTCATGCACTTTGTTCTTATATTCCTTTATAAGACTGGCACATCAAACATACACATGGTATAACTTTAGCCCCACCCACCATCCAGATCTCCTTATTCATTCAGTCACTCACTCACATGGAGGAATTTTGTCTGTCCCACCCTGTACACTAGTTAACTGGCCCTTGGAAAACTCAAAGCTCTGGACATTATTGAGTCTGGGTGAAACCTTTAATGCTTTTCCTTAGAAGGAATAGATCTCACCCTCCTTTCAAATGAACTGTCCAGAGACCATGCAATTCCAGCATAGTAGGATGAATCTCTAGGACATACACAGATTTCCCCACTGGGCACCGCATAACTAACTTAAAACAATGAATGCTCTAGGTAGATGGTGAGACATGTTCAGGCTCTTGGGCTGCCCGGCAAGTGTCTTCATTCACCAAGTATATAAGATAAAAGAGGAAATGCCTAGGGTTCGAGCCGTGGCCGATTTCCCTTCCTATCTGGACTCCCCTTCCCCCCAGAGGTTGACTTCTGGTTTGAAATAGGAAAAAAGCCAGAAGATTATCAGCAGCACTATCCATGTCCCAAATCCTTGAGCTGGTCACAGAGTGTTTTCATGGTTTGTGTGTGTTAAGATTATGATTTAAGCCAGAGCTTTGACCTCCCCTCCCACTTACATCCAACTCTTCCTGGTCTTAGTCTCTATTCCATTTTTCTTCCACTGTGTCCCACCAGGATTTCTCCTAAAAAGCCTTCATTCTATTAGCTCCTGATGGTGTTTCTGGGTATCATATTCATGTTGGATCCTGCATCCGGGTATCATGTTTATGTTGGATCTTGCTTCTGTTCCAGAACAGCTGAGTAAGTTTTTTGCCCCCCCCACCCCCAGGCTCACCTTTGCACCTCAAAGACCAACCTCTCTCACTTTCTCTCTCTTTTTTAAGTAGACTCCATGCCCAGCATGGAGCCAACGGGGTTCTTGAATGCACAAGCCTGAGATCAAGAGTCAAATGATTTACCAATTGAGCTGCCCAGGCTCCCCATAGGCCTTTTTTTCAAATGGCTGAGAATCTAAACAATGTTAAGCCTAGGAATAATACAGAGGAATAGCCCTTGTTATGTCCTCAGAGACTAATCAACTATTTTGTCTCAATAACTGTGAACAAATGTCAGATATAGTGGTAGTTTGTAGAATGAATGGTGTGGTTGGTGCTAAAAAGAAGATAAAACCATAACAAAAGGAAAAGTGTATACAGTTTACCAGTTCATCCTTTCTACTGGTATCCCCTAGCATTTCCTTCATCCCAAGTACTTAACATGGGTCCCAATCTTATTCTCTAGTGACTGGCAAATAATTCTTGCTACAGCTCTGTAAGGTAATTAAGGTTGTAGTTGATAATGTCTAAGGGAGGAAACTTAGAGGAATTCTGACTTTAAGATTTTAATTTTTAAGGAATCTCTACACCCAACGTGAGACTCAAACTCACAACCCTGAAATCATGCTCTACTGACTGAGCCAGCCAGGCACCCTTAGGGAATGCTGTCTTTTAAAAAGAGACCTTTTTAAGGTTTGGGGGGTTTTGCTGCTGGGAGCACTTTGGCAGACATAACCAGAGCTCCACTTACTAGCTCAAAACCCAGACTGTCTCAAAGATGGAGAATATCCCCTTAGAGAATGTTTGTGGGGAGACATCTCCACCTTCTCATGAAGAAAAGCAAGCTCTCTTCACATGGGCCAATTTAAGACTAGTTGGCATATGACTCTGCAAGGCTTCTGGCCCTTAGGAAGTACGATATAAATGACGTGTCCTCAACCTCTTCTGTGTCAAATGCCACCCCATCCCTCTCTCAGGCATTTGAGGTGCTGTTCATTCATTCAGTAAATGTTTACTGAAACTGATTATTTCAGAAAACTTGTTCTAAGGGCTGTAACAAATACAAATTAGTAGACATTTTTTGACCGGATGAGCAACACATAAAAAACAAGTATAAAATTCAATAAAAATCAAATGAGATATAATAAAATTATGAGGGATACAAGAAAGAATCACTCATTCAGAAGAGGTTTCATTAAAATGATAGCACTTTTTAAGGAGAGAGTTAAAGGATAAATAGGACGTGAGAGGCTAATAATTGCCGAACCAACATCACATGCAGAAACACAGATGCATAAAATGGAACTAAGATATTGTAAAAAGTCTATTCTATCTAAAACCCACAAGAAAATGTTGAGAGAAGAACACAGATATACCATCTGAGAACAGATCCTTAACGACCTTGACTAACAAAACCTCTTAGAAATTTTTATTTATAAACACACTATCCAAATTATGCTATTTTGATTTGTAAGAGTTGTGTCTTTCTCTCATAGATTTTCTCTCTCTCTCTTTATTAATCTAAATACTAGTGAAAGACATCACATTTTCAGGTAATCTCAAAAAGGAATAGAGTTCTATACATTCTAAATCAGTTTACCTGAGTATATGTAACTGTGCAGTGAATGGCTAAGTTAAGCAAAAAGATTTCCTACCCTCAAATATGAACTGTTTTTTGTACGCAAAGATCCACTATTGAACTAAATATAAGAATAAAAAGCATGGGAAAAAGACTATAATGTTAGGGGTAAAGGGATTTGTTCAGTATCAAGAATAAAATTTTGTTGGGTTAAAAAAAGTAAGCAAGCAAAAATCTTTTAAAAATTTAAAAAAAAAAAAAAGTAAGCAAGAGGGGCGCCTGGGTGGCTCAGTGGGTTAGGCCTCTAACTTGGGCTCAGGTCATGGTCTCAGGGTCCGGGGATAGAGCCCCACATCGGGCTCTCTGCTCAGCGGGGAGCCTGCTT
>NC_081569.1:72513218-72519608 GCF_022355385.1 Mustela nigripes
CCCTTCATCTACACCCTGAGGAACAAACAGGTGAAGCAGGTGTTTAGGGAGCAGGCAAACAGACTCTTCTTATAAAGCCGTGGAACTAAGAAGTTGGAGCTAATATTCCCAGACAAGCTAAGGGACTATCAGGTCCCAGCAAGAAAATGAGACTTCCCCACTTAGAAAATTCTCTGATGCCATGTTTCTAGGGTATCAGTCACTATGCAATTCAGCATGAACTCATGATTCCTCTAGACCGTCAAGGCATTTTTATTAATTATCAGATTTGAATTACTCTCTTCATTCCGCCTGTGTCTGCCTGGCCTCCCAACAGAATATAAAGAATTCTTTGGGAGCAGGTAATAGATCTGTAACTCACCATAAGCCTCAAGCACCAACCCATTGGCATTGACCATACAAATACTCAATAAGTGCTTGCAGACTAATTGGATTGTTTTGTGTCTGTGGCTCCAACACCCTCAGAGGAGAGAACAGTCCTCTGTTAGCACTGCCCTCATTTCACACTTGCACTGCTGTCACAGTAACACATCAGCAAGAACTCAACAAAGGACTAAGGCTGACTCCTCATTATTTGTATATAAGCTACTTAGGTCTTTTAGTACTAAAATTCATAGAAATTCCTCATTCCTAATGACAAAGGCTCTTTGACCAAAGGCTCTTTGGTTTCTTCTCTTTAGTCTCAGTTTTCTCCTCTGTAAAATGGGAATGCAATGCCCATTCCAAAGGAGTATGAAGAGAGTCAAATGAGATATCTACGCAAGATACCTCAAGTAGTGACTGGCACATAGTAAGTCCTCAATAAATGTTAGTTCATTTCCTCCATTTATCATCCCACCTTCCCTCACTTCTTTCTGAAGTTCACACCAGGTCTCAGCAAAACGATTTCTATTCAAATTGCTATAAATTGTGTATTCCAGGGATGCCTGGGTGGCTCAGTCATTAAGCTTCTGCCTCAGGCTCAGGTCATGATCCCAGGGTCCTGGAATCGAGCCCCGCATCAGGCTCCTCCTTCCTCAGCGGGGACTCTGCTTCTCCTTTACCCACCCCCCTGCCTCTGTTCCCTCTCTTGCTGTCTGTCTGTCTGTCTCTCTCTCTCTCCCTCTGTCAAATAAATAAATAAAATATATTTTTTAAAAATGTGTATTGCAAATATTGTACTAAATACTATATAAAGTAAAATACACAATTTGACCTGTTGAAGTTTGTTACTAAAATGTTCACTATGTTTATGAAGGAAAAAATAAAGACACACTGGTAAATAAACAAACATTAATAAAGAAATTAATTACTGTATTTATTCTTTCCAAAATAATAATTACACAAATGTAATGTTCAAAAAAATGTATGATGTGGCTTGGAATGCACTTGGAATACATCATCCTCCTTGTAGGCCAGGTCTTCAAGGCTCTGCAAATTTTGAACCCAGCACAACACTCCAGGCAAATCTTACAACACCATCACCCTCTTCCTGACTCACTGGCCCTCTTGCTGTGCTTCAGGAACACCAGCTTTTTGCCATATCACGGCCTTGATACTCTGTTCTCTTTGCCTAGAAACTTTCATGACCAGTCACCTGGGCAACCCCGATTCTGCCTTCATGTCTGAGCTCCGGTCATACTTCCTTGGCCATGCCTTTCCTGGCAATCATCTAAGGCAGGTCTCACCTGGTTTTCTCTTGCCAAACACCCGCTTTATACATTCACAGTCCTGACAATGTCTTGTTAGTGCATATACATTAACATGTGTTCCTCTTCTGAGTGTCAGTGTGAGAAAAAGACTAATTTCCCAGTTCCAGGAGAGTAAGTCAGGCTCTTTTTCTTTCAGATGAGGAGCTCTTTACCCAGAAACAAAGATTCACATAAAAAGGATAAAACCATTGTCAGGGAAGGAAATGGAATTCCATGGAAGAAAAGGAGTAAGTCTAGACACAGAGGGGACTCAGTGTTCTCATTTCTCACTGTGCCTGGCAGGTGCCCAATGATGGATGGTCACCATTCAAAAGCTGCAAGGCTTAAAAAGGCCCTTTCTGATCTGGCCAGAGAAGGAATAAAATTTCGATAAGCAGATCCAGCACGTACAGTGTGTACCACATTCACTCTTTCCCCTCAGATGTCCAGCTGTCTGGGCCTCCTTCTTATGGGTCAGCGGTATAGTCTGCCTCTTACCGCCTGGTAAGGTGACTCCACAAGCAGTTTACATGACATCTAAGTGTTTAGGGAGACTAGCCATCCTACCACATCAAGAACATCCAGACTCTCAGGAGAGAGAAACCATAGTCAAATCAGCTCACTCGGCCATTTAAAAACAGAGAGCAGCTGAAAGTCAGTCACTCATTTGCCTTTCCAAACACACCATTGGCTCCTAAAATCATACTACTCACTGCAGTCAACTTACATCAGCCGGTTTGATCCACTCAGTGGTAGTGTGGTGACCAAAGAAAGAAGGTGGGATTACACAGTAGTTGTCACTTCACTGGGTCAAAAGCCAAGTTGGGGACTATGTCCTAAGATCGTCTTACCAAGACTCTCCCAATGAAAAGTAAGTTTCATGGGGACTAGGACCATGTTTCTTTCACTTACCATTCATAGTCATCCTCACTGCATAGCACAGTGCTTGGCACATAGTAGGTGCTCAGTGTACATGTGTTGAATGAAGGATTAATTAATTAATGCAAAGTTTTTATCCCCCACACTCCAACTCATCCTTCAGGTCTCAGGTTTATAGAACTCCATCAGAGACACCTTCCCTTGTCCTTCAGTCTAGCTCAGGATGGCCTAAGAGTGCTCCTTCAAGACACTCGTCACCATAGTAATTAACCACTTGTGTGATTGCTTAATGTCTTTGGTCCCCACAAGGTTCTGCCTGTACATCTCTGGCATCCAGTCACACATTAAGCACTCAACAGAACTTTGTTGAATGTTTTCATAGCTGAACTTCTTTGTTATAATAAACATCGTGAGGAGTTTTGAGTTTCTCAGCCAGAAAAAAAAGTACAAAGTCTCCATCTCAAATTTGAAGAAAGTTAGAGGTAAGGGACCCTCCCAACTCCCTGATGCCAGCGATGGTAATGAATCTCAGGGGACGCACAGCTTCATCCTGCAAAAGAAGAGAGGGACTCTCTAGATTGGTTAAGTTTGAGCTGTGTACCTTGTGTATCTCTGAGACCCATGGAGACCAAACAGAACCTCAAGCAGCCCCGGCCCGATGCCACCTCCACAGAGACAAGCCGTCTGCCACTAATTGTTTACCCCAGAATCCTCTATGGGCACCATGACCCTGGAAAGGCATGTACCTTTAGCCAGAAGCCTCTTAAGCCCAACTGAAGATGAATCATACGTATCTGCACCAGCTGACGTCTGTCTTTGCCTTAGTTTAGGAGGGATGGGTAAATAATTAATTGTGTGCCTACATCCATTTCCCCAGGAAGGTGGCCCACCAGGGGTACTGTGATAGGGCAGAAGCAATAGAAACTTCCTGAAAACTGGTGAACCCAGAAGTTCTGGGGAATACCCAAGATCGCTCATTTCTGAGGAAGTCTGGGGATGTGTTGGTAACAAAGGAGTTAGGAAGCATCATAAGGAAGACTGGTTGTTGGAAAACATGGAGGTTTGTGACACATGCACTACAAAGAAGACAGGACATGCCTATGTCCATGATCTGCAGACCATGTTACAGCTCTGGAGCTTCCCTCACTTTGAATCTCTGGTGAGTCCCCGAAAAAGTGTGGTCCTCAGGCAACACTGTAGAGCCTGGAACTTCCTGTGAAAACCGGGGGTCTCCATCATCGCAAGTGCCTTGTGAAGACAACTGAGCACCTCACCTGGTAGCTAGTAGGCAACCTGCATTGATGCATTTTGGGAACGGGGGAAGGGGAATCTCATAGTTCTGGACGCTCTGCCTAGAAATCTGTCATCTGTCTGCCGGTGCCACTGGCAGGCTACGGCTCATTTGATTTTTTTCATCATTCTCAGTATTCTGACTCAGATCCAGCTGTTGAGTCACAGAATCTCTAAAGCTTTTTCTCACTGTTTTCATGGACAGTCATTTGTTTCCCATTCGTCTCTCCCAAAGTGCTCTGCCCATCTCTTCACACAAGTGGTCTCACTGTGCTGGCTTCACTTATGAGTTTGGACTTAAGTTATTTTAAAAGCAATAATTAGAAGAAGAAAGAAAAATCATCCACAATCCTCCCATCCTTACTGGCGAACATGTTAATCTTTAAGTGTTCTCATCCAGTCCTTCTCCATCAAAATACATACATCACATAGCTATAAAGTAGTGTGTTACCACTTTTCTTATGCAGTCTTTTTTTTTTTAAGATTTTATTTATTTATTTGACAGAGAGAGATTACAAGTAGGCAGAGAGCAGGCAGAGAGAGAGTGGAGGAAGCAGGCTCCCTGCTGAGCAGAGAGCCCGATGCGGGACTCGATCCCAGGACCCTGAGATCATGACCTGAGCCGAAGGCAGTGGCTTAACCCACTGAGCCACCCAGGCGCCCTTCTTATGCAGTCTTATCACATTATCCTGCTCCCTACAGAAGCTTGCCTTAACCTGTCAAATCTATAAAAAAACTACCAATGGCAAGGTTGCCTAGTTCTTTACCCAGACCTCCATGGACAGTATTAAACAATGTAGAAACCAGAAGTAACAATCATTTAAAATAGCCTTTAAAAATTATTTAAAGCCAACATCTGAATTTGAAACTGGCCAATGAGCAATTCTGAATATCACCATTAATTGTTATTAACTTTGTTATCATATTTAGGATATTATCCCAAAATATTAAACATGATGCCACATCTACAAATATATGCTCTCTTCCTCACTATATATCAGTTTCAAAGCACATGCTTCCCTCCCAATGTATCAATCAAATAATATAATAACAAGAAGTTTGTAATAAATTGACAAAAATTTCTTATAGTAATATGTCAGAAAGAAAGAGAAGCAAAATACATCATCTATGAGCATGGTAGGTAAAACAATATACACTAGATAAGAATGGAAAAAATATAATAGAAATGAATCAAAATGTGCATAAAAGTGCCTCTGTGGGGCTACATGTGATTCTTTTTTTTTTTTTTTTAAAGATTTTATTTATTTATTTGACAGAGAAATTACAAGTAGATGGAGAGGCAGACAGAGAGAGAGAGAGGGAAGCAGGCTCCCTGCGGAGCAGAGAGCCCGATGCGGGACTCGATCCCAGGACCCTGAGATCATGACCTGAGCCGAAGGCAGCGGCTTAACCCACTGAGCCACCCAGGCGCCCTACATGTGATTCTTTTTATTCCACTTCCCTGTGTTTCCTTAACTTTCTATAATGAGCTGACAATGCCTTCCTATTTTTTTAACTTTTTGTTTAAATATCTATGGCCCCAAATCCCAGTGTCTTTTCTCCAATTTGACTGTGATTTCCTCTTATTGCCCTACTAGAGTTTCAGTCACAAAGGGAGATATTCAAATAGCTAACATTACACAGCTGCTTGCTCTGTGGCTAGCCTTGTGCTAAGTGTGGGTATGCATCATTCATTTAAGCTCTGGGAGAACTCTTTACAAATATGCTGTTATTGTTCCTATGAAGAAAAAGTTTTGGTGGGTAGATAACTGGTCCTAGACAAGTTAGTGAATGATGGAGCTCAGGTGCAACCACCATCTCCAACTTAAATGCCTTCAGTAACAAGCTCTAGAGTAATTATTCCATCGATGTTTTCTACAAAGGTCTGTGATCCATTGGACACAGGAATTGTAGAGGGATTTATTTTAATGCACTTGAGAGGTCCCTTGTACATTTGAGTGAATATGAAAAAACCATCATCTAACCTAAAAGAAAAGAATGAAAGGAGCTTAATACAGAGTTTCCTAGTGAGGAGTCTGCTTCTCTCTCTGACACTCTCCCTTCTCATGCTCTCTTTTTCATTCTCTCCCTCAAATAAGTAAATAAAATTTTTAAAAAAGAAAGAAACACGAGAAATGAAAAAGAATTGGTAAAGGCAATACTTTCCCCCAAAGAATACCAGAAAATTGATTTAAATTGGGTCAGAATACGTGTGACTTGAGGCTAACTCAATGAGGAATCTGGACAACAAGCATGAGGAGGTTGAAAAAGGGACTGATAGATCCAGAAAAACAAAAGGACTCCTTCAGCTTAAAATAGAACACTCATCCCTCTTTCCTTTCAGTTCCAAGTGCCCTCAGGTACCCAGAACACCACAAATCCTGATGTTGCACATTTCTGATTGGCCACCCCCAGTGGATATCAGAGGAGCCATGAGGAACCACACCACTGTCACTGAGTTTGTCCTGCTGGGGCTCTCAGATGCTTGTGAGCTACAGATGCTTATCTTCCTGGGGCTGCTCCTGACCTACCTCCTCACTCTGCTGGGGAA
>NC_081569.1:72520008-72527753 GCF_022355385.1 Mustela nigripes
CCCTTCATCTACACCCTGAGGAACAAACAGGTGAAGCAGGTGTTTAGAGAGCGAATGAGCAAGCTCCTCTCATAAAAATGAGGTGTGCCTGAGAGAGGGCAAGTTTATCTCCTTGCCTAAACCTCTATAAAGGCAGTCCTGTCCTGATCCCAATGAACTACCTCCTTCTTGACAGTTTTTACCATGTGCTCTAATCTATAGTGGTTTCTCACACATATTATTGGCTCATGCAAAATCAGAGGGTACAGAAAATTGCTATGTTGGTATGTATTCATGCTTCTGACCCTGAGCTTTATCTGAGTTTCTCAGTCTTGTCTCATTTTAATTTATAACAATAAACAGGGGTGCCTGGATGTTTCAGTTGGTTGAACAGTTGACTCAACTTCAGCTCTGGTCATGATCTCAGGGTCATGAGATCAAGCCCCGAGTTCAGCTTCGCACTGAGTGCATAGTCTGCTTGAGATTCTCTCCTGCCCCCTTTCTCCCTACCCTGCTCGCACACACTCTCTCTCTTTCTCTCTCAAATAAATAAATAGATAATATTTTTTAAAAGTTATAATGACAAAGAGCAACCATCTTCACTAGAACCTTCCATAACTGATAAAGAGATCCTCAACAAGAATATACTCATGAGGGGCACCTGGGTGGCTCAGTTGTTTCAGTGACTGCCTTTGGCTCAGGTCACAATCCTGGAGTCCTGGAATCGAGTCCCACATTGGGCTCCCTTCTCAGTCAGGAGTCTGCTTTTCCCTCTGAAACTCTCCCCTCTCATGCTCTCTCTCTCACTCTCTCTCAAGTAAATAAAAAAATATATTTTTTAAAAATAGAATATATTGATGATAAACTTCAGAAGTAAGACATATATGGAAAACTTAATGATGTGAAATATCCAAGACATAATAAAATGAAGAAAGTATCAAGTATAAGGGGCACCTGGGTGGCTCAGTCAATTGAGTGTCTGCCTTCAGCTCAGGTCATGAACCCAGGGCCCTGAGAGCCGGTCCTACATCAAGCTCCCTGCTCAGTGGGATCAAGCCCCACGTCAAGCTCCATGCTCAGTGGGAACCCTGCTGTCCCTCTCCCACTCCCCCTGCTTGAGTTCCCTCTCTCTTTGTGTCTCTCTCTGTCAAATAAATAAATAAAATCTCTTTAAAAAAAAAAGTATCAGGTATTAAAACACTAAATCAAGGTGTGCCTGGGTGGCTCAGTCATTAGCCATCTACCTTCAGCTCAGGTCATGATCCCAGGGTCCTAGGATCAAGCCCTGTATCCACTCCCTGCTCAATAGGAAGTCTTCTTCTCCCTCTCCCACTTCCGGTGCTTGTGTTCCTTCTCTCGCTGTGCATCAATCTGTTAAATAAATTTAAAAAATCTTTTTTAAAAAAACATGAAATCAAGAACTAACAAATAGAAAAATCAAACTCTATATAAAATCTGAAAAGATAACACAATACACACAAGGATCTAATAAATGATTAAGTAGGCTTTCTAATCAGTTAAAAAATAAAAGGAGTTTAAATCAATAAATGATGTCAAGACTATTGGCTAACCAGGTAGAAACTTTCCTTTCAGAAAGATAAAATTAGTACTTGGTTGGTTGGTTGGGAAGACGGGGAAGTTAAGCAGAAGAATAATTTAAAAGTGATACACACCTTAAGTACTTATTTGAAATTAAGCCTATAAGCAAATATGTATTCACTAATCTAAAAATATCCTTTTCTATGAGAATGAGTGTGATGATTGTTGTAGTCTTTCTTATTTAAACCACATTCATTATGCACCCTCTCTAATTATCAGGATTTGTTTCAGTAATACAAAAGTCTCAAAGATGCTTGGTACACTATCTGAGAACAGAATTCTAGAACTTTTGTTTTATGTTTGTTTGCCAGTCTTCATACCTCAATCAACCACATTTTTTCATTTTTTGGCTCTATGGAATCTGTTGAAAGGAATCAACTTGGTTTTCATAGAGATAGCTTTGTTTTTATACTCATATTTCATCGGTTTATCTTTATTTAGTGAATATATGTGAATATAATAAGTCTAACTATCAAATCAAGATTTGGAAACAAACTGATTCTTGGTACAAACCAGTTGGTGGGTACTACAGAAGTCTACTAGCTGCAAAGCGAGTAGCTACAAGGCATGTTATGGACATCAATCATTTTGAGAGGCAGTATAGTACAGAGATTTGGAAGCCCCTCAAAAAGTACTGGAAGCCTAATACCTAGGTTGAGATCCCAGATATCTACTAGCTATTGAATCTTGATTAAGCAATACTTCTTCGTATCTCAGTTTTATATATGGATAGTATAGATAGATATATGTATAATATTTAATGTAGTGTCTACCTCATAGAATCCGTATAAACATTAATGCATTAAGATTTGTAATAATGCTTAGCACAGGGCTTGGTGCAGACCAAGTACACATTAAAAAACAGGTTTTATGTTTTACTGAAGGAATAAGTTGAATAAACGAAGGTAAATTGAGAAATCATCTAGCATCTTGAAGAAAAAGTGAAGTTAGACCTTAAATTCCAGTAAGTTCAAAATGAATCAAATAAATAAATATAAACCATGAAAATGTTAAAAAAAAAGAAAATATAAGTAAAAGTTGTCTTATTAAAGATATGGAGGGAGTTTTTTAATGAAAGGAACATAAAAAAAAGTTTATAAACTTGGTTATTGAAAATTTTTAGACTTTTCAGAAAAAAAAATAACCTGTAAATGATATAATAACCATATGTGCTTTCTACTGCCTGGCATCCATTCTTCATTCTTAAAATTAAAGGATTCTGACTTTCCTCCTCCCATTCTCAGTCCATGTAGCTAAGATGATGCTGACTTCATCCCCCAACCAATCAGAGCACGGCCATCTTATCAGCTATCGCTGCACGACTAAAATCAGGCCAGTGAAACCAAATGAGTCTCAATTCAGAGATAGAGGAACTGATGGAAGAGAAACTCTATCTGCTGGGCTTGAAGGTAGAAGAATGCAGGAAAGAACAAGAAGACACAAATTACCAGTAAGAGACTAACAAATAAGAGAGTGGACACCGCTATGGATTCTATATGCATTAAAAGGTAATAAGGGACTATTATGAACAAGTCTGTGTCAACTTATATGACAACTTAGATGAAATGGATAAATTTATTGGGAGACACAAACTACCAAAGCTCAACCAAAATATAATAGGTAACTTCAAAGTCCTATGTCTTTTTTAAAAATTGCATTTGTAATTTAAAAACCCCCCAAAAAGAAAAGTTCAGACCCAGAGGGCCTCACTGGTTAACTTTACTAATTATAATACCAGTGCTGTGCAAACTATCCAAATTAACCTATGAGGCTAACATTACTGTTATTTGGCATCAAACCTTGACTTCAATCTGATATCAAAATCAGACAAAGATATTACCAAAAAAGAAAATTATGAATATCCCTCGGGAATAGAAATGAAAAAAATGTTAACAAAACTTTGGCAGATTATTTCCAATAATATAGCAAAATAATACATCCTTAACCAAGTGAAGGTTATCCCACAAATACAAGATTGGCTCAACATCCAAAAATCAGTCTTATAATTAGCTATATTAGCAGAATAAAAGAGGAAAAAATATATGATCATCTCACTATATACAGAAAAAGCACTTAACAAAATTCAACACTTATACCTGATTTAAAAAAAAAAAAAAAACCTCATAGAAAACTAAGATAGAAGAGAATGTCCTCAAGCCAATAAAGGGTATTTATGAAAATAAATACAGTAAAACCTATGAAAAACCTACAGTAAACATCATACTAAATGAGAAAAGACAAGGGGTACCTGGGTGGCTCAGTTGGTTAAGCATCTGCCTCAGCTTAGGTCATGATCTCAGTGTCCTGGGATCGAGCCCATGTTGGGCTCCCTGCTCAGTGGGGAGTCTGCGTCTCCTTCTCCCTCTGCCATTCTCTTGCTTTCTCTCACTCTGTGTCAAATAAGTAAATGAAATCTTTAAAAAAAAAAAAAAACTTGTGGTGCCTGGGTGGCTCAGTCATTAAGCATCTGCCTTCAGCTCAGGTCATGATCCTGGGGTCCTGGGATCAAGCCCCACATTGGGCTCCCTGCTTGGCAGGAAGCCTGCTTCCCCCTCTCTCACTGTGTCTCTCTCTGTCAAATAAATAAAATCTTTAAAAAAAAAAAAAACCTCATACAACTCAATACAAAAAAAAAAAAAAAAACCCACAAAATAAGCTGATTTTAAAATGGCCAGAGAACCTGAACAGACATTTTTCTAAATAAGCCAAACAGATGACCAACAGACACATGAAAAGATACTCAGCATCACTGATCATCAGGGAAATCCAAATCAAAACCACTATGATATATCACTTCACAACAGTCAGAATGGGTAGTATCAAATAGATAAGAAATAACAAATGTTGGCATGGATGTGGAAAAAGAGAGCCCTCATACACTGTTGGGGGAATGTAAATTGGTGCAGCCACTATGGAAAACAGTGTGGAGGTTCCTCAAACTATTAAAAATAGAAACACCACACATACAACCCAATAACTCCAAAAACACTAATTCAAGAAGATAGATGCAGTCCTGTGCTTACTGCAACATTATTTATAATAGCCAAAATATGAAAGCAGACCAAGTGTCCATCTATTGATAAATGAATAAAGAAAATATGGTATATAAACACAATGGAATATTATTCAGCCACAAAAAGAATGGGATCTTGCCATTCATGTCAACATGGATAGATCGAGTGCATAATACTAAGTGAAAAAAGTCAGAGAAAGAAAAATACCATATGATTTCATCTATATGTGAAATCTAAAAACAACACAAGCAAACAAGACACAGAAACAGACTTATAAGAGACTGTTGATAGAGAACATACTGAGGGTTGACAGGTAGGTGGGGGATGGGCTGGATGGCTGATGGGCACTAAGGAGGACACTTGTTGTGATGAGCACTGGGTGTTGTATGTAAGTGATAAACCACTAACTTCTACTCCTAAAACCAATATTGCACAGGGGTGCCTGGATGGCTCAGTGAGTTAAAGCCTCTGCCTTTGGCTCAGGTCATGATCCTGGGGTCCTGGGATCGAACCCCGTATCAGGCTCCCTGCTCAACAGGGAGCCTGCTTCCTCCTCTCTCTCTACCTGCCTCTCTGCCTACTTGTGATCTCTGTCAAATAAATAAAAATTTTTTTAAAAAACAATATTGCACATGGTTAACTGTATGTTAATTAATTAGAATTTAAATAAAAATTTAAAGAAAAAAAAGTAACAGAGTTATAAATACAGAGAACACTCTGTATTTAAGAAACTAGCGGTTGCCAGAGGGTAGGTGATAGATAAAATAGTTGAAGGGGATTAAGAGACACTAACTTCCATTTATAAAATAAGTAAGTCACAGAATGAAAAGTACAACATAAGGAGTATAGTCCATAATGTAATAACTTTGTATAGTGACAGCTGGCAACTACACTGATCATGGTGAATATTTTATCATGTATATAATAATTGAATCATTATGTTGTATACCTGAAATTAATATAATATATATGTCAGCTATACCTCAATTTAATTTTTAAATTTTTTTTTATTTTTTATAAACATATAATGTATTATTAGCCCCAGGGGTATAGGTCTGTGAATCGCCAGGTTCACACATTTCACAGCACTCACCATAGCACATACCCTCCCCAATGTCCATAACCCCACCACCCTCTCTCTACCCTCCTCCCCCTGGCAACCGTCAGTTTTGTGACATTAAGAGTCTCTTATGGTTTGTCTCCCTCCTGATCCCATCTTGTTTCATTTATTGTTTTCCTACCACCCAAATGCCCCACATTGTATCTCCACTTCCCCATATCAGGGAGATCATAAGACAGTTGTCTTTCTCCAATTGACTTACTTCGCTAAGCATAATACCCTCTAGTTCCATCCACGTCGTTGCAAATGGCAAGATTTCATTTCTTTTGATGGCTGCATAGTATTCCATTGTGTGTATACATACCACACCTTCTTTATCCATTCATCCATTGATGGACATCTAGTTTCCATAGTTTGGCTATTGTGGACATTGCTTCTATAAACATTTGGGTGCACATGCCCCTTCAGATCACTACGTTTGTATCTTTAGGGTAAATACCCAGTAGTGCAATTGCTGGCTTGCAGTGTAGCTCTATTTTCAACTTTTTGAGGAACCACCATGCTGTTTTTCAGAGTGGTTGCACTAGCTTTCATTCCCACCAACAGTGTAGGAGGGTTCCCCTTTCTCCACATCCTTGCCAACATCTGTCCTTTTCTGACTGGTTAATTTTAGCCATTCTGACTGGTGTGAGATGGAATCTCATTGTGGTTTTGATTTGTATTTCCCTGATGCCAAGTGATGTGGAGCACTTTTTCATGTGTCTGTTGGCCACCTGGATGTCTTCTTTGCATAAATGTCTATTCATGTCCTCTGCCCATTTCTTGATTGGATCATTTGTTCTTTGGGTGTTGAGTTTGCTAAGCTCTTTATAGATTTTGGGTACTAGCCCTTTATCTGATATGTTGTTTGCAAATATCTTCTCCAATTCTGTCAGTTGTCTTTTGGTTTTGTTAACTGTTTCCTTTGCTGTGCAAAAGCTTTTGATCTTGATGAAATCCCAATAGTTCATTTTTGCCCTTGCTTCCCTTGTCTTTGGCGATGTTCCTAGGAAGAAGTTGCTGCAGCTGAGGTCAAAGAGGTTGCTGCCTTCAACTATACCTCAATTTAAAATAAAAATTAAAATAAAGCAACCAAAAAGGAAAAAAATATATCACCTGTAAAAGAACAATTAGACTATTTGCTAATCAAAAGTAGCAATGAGGGCTCCTGGGTGGCTCAGTGGGTTAAAACCTCTGCCTTCAGCTCAGGTCATGATCTCAGGGTCCTGGGATCGAGTCCTGCATTGGGCTCTCTGTTCAGCAGAGAGTCTACTTCCCTCTCTCTCTCTCTCTGCCTGCCTCTCTGCCTACTTGTGGTCTCTCTCTCTCTCTCTCTGTCAAATAAATAAATAAATAATCCTTAAAAAGTAGCAATGAAAAACCAGAAGACAGTGGGATATAATGAGATAAAATAATTATCAACCTGAAGTCCAAACTCAGCAAAACTGTCTCAAGAACAATAGCAAACTAAAGACATTTTAAGTCAAACAAGACCTGAGAGAGCAGGTCATTAATGGAACTCTCTAAAATAAATTATTTAGGAGCACCTGGGTGGCTCAGTGGGTTAAGCCTCTGCCTTCAGCTCAGGTCATGATCTCAGGGTCCTGGGATAGCTTGGCAGGGAGCCTGTTTCCCCTTCCCCCTCTGCCTGTCTCTCTGACTACTTGTGATCTCTCTCTGTCAAAAAAATAAATAAAATCTTTTTTTAAAAAATTTTTTAATAAATAAATAAATAATTTAAATGGAAAATATAGTCCCAGATGAAAGAATAGGCAAAAAACAAATGTGAGCAAGGCATTGACTACATTAAAAAATAGTAATGTTTAATTTGTAGAATCAAAAATAAACAAGTACTCTAAGTTTCATATATTAATTAAGAATAGAATAAAGATTGGGGCGCCTGGGTGGCTCAGTGGTTTGGGCTGCTGTCTTTGGCTCGGGTCATGATCTCAGGGTCCTGGGATTGAGCCCCGCATCCAGCTCTCTGCTCCGCAGGAAGCCTGCTTCCCTCTCTCTCTCTCTCTCTCTCTGCCTGCCTCTCTGCCTACTTGTGA
>NC_081569.1:72527853-72559267 GCF_022355385.1 Mustela nigripes
ACTGTCTGTCAAATAAATAAATAAAATCTTTAAAAAAAAAAAAAGAATAGAATAACGATATTGATGGTATTTAACCTTTGTACATATTAAAGCTTCTGGAGAAACCTCTAAAATAAACAAATAAATATGTATGTATGTGTACATATATATATATATATATATACACACACACACACACATATACACATACACAGTTCATAATCAGTAGACAAAAGAAAAAGAATTTTAAAAACTTTAATCACTCAAAAGAAGACAAGAGGGGGGCCTGGGTGGTTCAATGGGTTAAGCTTCTACTTTAGGCTCGGGTCATAATCTCAGGGTCCTGGGATCGAGCCCCACATCAGGCTCTCTGCTCAGCGGGGAGCCTGCTTCCCCCTCTCTCTGCCTGCCTACTTGTGATCTCTCTCTCTGTCAAATAAATAAATAAAATATTTTTTTTAAAAATTAAAAATAAAGACAAGAAAAAGGGGTGCTTAGATGGCATAATCAGTTAAGCATCTGGCTCTTGGTTTCAGCTCAGGTCATGATCCCAGGGTCAAAATCTCAGGGTGGTGAAATAGAGTCCCACCTGTGTGGCACTCCACTCTCAGCTTAGAGTCTGCTTGTTTCTTTCTTCCTCTGCCTTTTCCCCCACCCCCTCTCTCTAAAATAAATAAATAAATCTTTTTTTAAAAATCCTTAAAAAAAAAAAAAGAAAAGACAAAAGGAAACAGAAAAACAGAACAAATACAAACCGTAAAATAAGATTGAAATAAATTCAAATATATTAGTGGACAACATAAATATAAATGGATTAAACTAAGTCTTTTTATTGAATTTTTAACTTAAAACTAAGCTATAAACTATTTATAGGAGGTAAAACTAAAACATTAGAACACAGAAAAACTGGTAGAAGTGGAAAAGGATACACCAGTCCATTTGGGGTACTATAATAAAAATACTGTAGACAAAACACCTTAGAGTGGCTTACTTCTTACAGTTATGAAGGCTGGAAGTTCAAGGTCAAGGCTTAGCAGATTTAGTGTGTGGTGACAGCCTGCTTCCCAGTTCATAAATGGTCATTGTTCACCATGACCTCACATGGTGGAAGGGGCAAGGGATCTCTTTGGGGTCTCTTTTATAAGACCATTAATCCCATTCATGAGGGCACCGCTCTCAGGACTCCATCACTTCCCAAAGGCCCCACCTCCTAATTGTTAGGTCCGTTATTAAACGAAATGAGACTGAGACAAAGTGAAAGTTATGCAAAGCTCTATTCTGTGCTCAAGAATCGACTGACTGACTGGTCAGGGCCACCTCCGAAGAGAGCGACCACCCCCAGCTTACAGACTACCTTTTATAGAGCAAAAGTCTGGCCACATATAGGTGGCCAATGAGATTGTAGTCATGTTAGGTCACATGCAGGTGGCCAATTGAATTACAATTTACCCTATAGCAGCTATTTGACCTAACCTATTACTCTAGTCAGAATTGGTTCTCAGGTTGGCGCCCAAATGGTGGGGTTTACATTCTTTGGTGGTGAGGGGAAAAGTATGTGTGTTTCTTACTGATTGGATGTCTCCACCTGGCCTGACTCGTCCTTGTATTCTGGGCTCTGTTTTCAGGAACTGGCCGACCTGGCCGACCTGGCCTTGTATTCTGGGCTCTGTTATTAGGAACTATCCAACCATATTTTACTGGTTTCCCAGACTTGCTTTTAAGTAAGTTTCTCTGGAGGGTGGGGGGCAGGGTCACTTTAAGCTTTACTGCACAAACAACAAAATAGCTTTTAACAAAGATGGAGTCACTCTGGCTAAATAGGTCCTTACACTAATATTACACTAATATTGCCACCTTGTGAGTTAGGAGTTCAACATAGGAAGTGTCAGGGAAGGGGGAGTCCACAAACAGACCATAACAACCAGAAAAACATTAACCAAAAGAAAGTTAGCATACTTTTATACTAATATCAGGCAAAATCGACTTTAAGGACAAAACTAGTATTACAAAAAATGAAGATGATCATTACTTTAAATGACAAAGTGCAATTCACTGAATAAGAGTCACCGAAGATATAAAGCAAGAACTGGTAGAACCAAAAGTAGATAGTGACAAAACCATTATCTGCTGAAGCAGATAAAAAAATAATACAACTCTCAAGCCTGTTTTAGATGTGAGAGATGAGTTTGTGGCAGACTGTTGTGATAGTTTCACAGATGTATGCTTAACTCTCCAAAATCACCAAGTTGTATATAGTAAATATGTTCGGCTTTTGGTATGTCAATCACACCTCAACATGGTGACTTAAAAAAAAAAAAAATCAAGCCTAATCTAGTGGACACATAAAGAATATCATACCCAAGAACTGGAAAATACACAGTCTTTGAAAGAACAGGTGAAACATGTACAAAAATGGACCACATATGAGGCCATAACACATGAATTTCTCTAACACATCAAATTGTCATTATATAGTCTATGTTCTGACCGCCATAAAATTAAAAAATCAATAACAAAGACAAAATGAAAAAGTACCATAAGTTTTGAAATTTTAGTTTTTTAATATTTAATTTTAAATATTTCTAACCATTTCATGGGTCAAAGAAGTCCTATATTGAGAATTAGAAACACATTAAACTGAACAATAATGACGATTCTACCTACATAAAACCTTGTTAGCTAAAGTGTTATTAGAAGGACATTCATGGGGGCTCCCTGGTGGTTCAGTCAGTTAAGAGTCTGCCTTTGGCTCAGATCATGATCTCGGGGACCTGGGATCGACCTGCTTCTCCCTTTCCTCCCTGCTCATTCTCTCTCTCACTCTCGCTCTCTCAAATAAATAAAAGGATAAAAAGGATATCTGTGGGGGCTCCTGTGTGGCTCAGTGGGTTAAAGCCACTGCCTTCAGCGTGGGTCATGATCCCAGGGTACTGGCATGGAGTCCCACATCAGACTCTCTGCTCTGTGGGGAGCCTGCTGCCCCCTCTCTCTCTCTGCCTGCTTCTCTGCCTACTTGTGATCTCTGTCAAATAAAAAAATAAAATCTTTTAAAAATAAAATAAAATAAAAATAAAAAGGATATCTGTGATTAAAATGTTAACCTCAGAAAAGAAAAAAGAAGGAAACTCATGAGCTAAGGATCTCACTGAAGAAACAAGAAACAGGGATCAGAAAAAAAATACACACTGAAAAGAAAAAGGAAATAATAGAAAAAGAATAAACACTAATGAAGCAGAAAAGAGATAAAACAGAAGAAAGCAACAAAATCAAAGTTCAGTTCTTTATAAGACAAATTGAAAACTTTTGACAGAAAAGATTTTTTCAAATTAATAATAAAACAAACAAAATGAGAGATAAGCTATACTAAGAGAATATTATAGCCAAAGAATCCTGTGCATAAATTTGAAAAACTAGATTTAAAAGGACATAATCCCTAGAAAAATATAACTCAGCAAAATGGCTTCAGAAATAGGAAATCCAGTTGGTCCTAAAACAAAGAAATTGAATCTGTGGTTAAACTTCCCACAAGAAACGATCAACCCCAGACAGAGTCAAAGGCAAGTTTTAACAAGAATTCAAAAACTGACATTATTTGTAGCAAATTTTTTAAATAGTTTCAAAATTCTATGATGCTCTTCCCACCAAGGAATGGGCTCTGTGTCCCCTCCCCTTGAATCTGGACTTGCTGTGTAAGTTCCAGACCCAGACCTAAAGAGACAGGCAGCTTCTACTCTCTGCCCATTGGGAATGCTTGCTCTTGGACCCCAGCCACCATTCTGAGAGGAAGCCAAGCAGCCACATGGACAGGGTACACATAGGTACTGCGGCCAACAGCCCCAGCTGAGGTCCCGCCAACAGCCATCCTCAAATGCCAGACACGTAAGTAAACAAGCCTTGAGATGATTCCAGCTTCACCTTCCCCCGCCCCAGCCTTTGAGCTGCCCCAGCTGTCCCCACATGCAAGAGAGACAAGCCGCCCACCAAGCCATGCCCAAACTACAGATCCGTGAACAAAATAAATGATTGTCGTTTTAAGCCGCTCAGTGTGGGGTGGCTGTTATGCAGCAGCGGATAACGGAACCATTATTCTATCCTCACCCAGCTATTCCAGAGAAGAAAAGCAAGCAAAGATTGAGGACACCCCCAGCACGTTTTAAAAGGCTAGCTCTAGATTCAGTGCATTTCCAATCAAAACTCTGAGAGGGTTTTCAAGAAGCTTGCCAAGCTTACCATAAAATTTGCATGAAAGAGCAGCGAATGAAGGACAGCCCTAAGGAACAAACTAAAGGATGTAACCCGCCAGAGAATATTTATTATAATGCTAACGTAACTAAGCAAGTGGGATATCAGTGCAGGGAGAGACAGACCAACACAGCAATATAAAACCCAGAAATGCTCAGAAACATTTATAGTAACTTAATTGGGGATACAGCTAGTACTGCAGAAGAGTAGTGAGAAGAACACTATGCCAATTTCTTCTCTCTAGGAGTAAAAGCAAAATCGGGTCCCTCTCTCGTATCACATCCAAAAAAAAAAAAAAAAAAAAATCAATTCCAAGAAAATTAATTACTTAAATGTAAAAGAGAAAAACTATAAAAGTTCTAAAAGATTGTATGGGAGAATAAATTCATGCTTTGAGGTCGGGAACAATTTTTTAAAGATTATTTAATTATTGGGCTCAGTGGGTTAAGTGACTGCCTTCAGCTCAGGTCATGTCCTGGGAATCCCAGGATCAAGTTCTGAATTGGGCTCCCAGCTCCATGGAGAATCTGCTTCTCCCTCTGACCTCCCCCCTCATGCTCTTCCTCATTCTCTCTCTCTCTCTCTCTCAAATAAATAAATAATTTTAAAAAAAAAAAAGATTTCTAAAAGATAGTTCTAGTTTTAGAGAACTTTGGGCCCATGTAGCTTCTAGGTAGGCCAGAGTGGTGTATACCTTGGGGGCATCTCCAGTACAATGTCTTCTGCATGGTCACCTGGCAGGGTCAGTCTGAAAAACCAGTTGGTCATGTTATTCCATGACTGAGAAGCCCAATGGGACTTGTGTCTTCAGTGATATCCTGGTATTCCCATCCATTTTCCAGACTACCTGAATAGCAGCAATACCTTCACATCCCCTGGAGCACACCCTTCCTGAAATCCCCTCACCCACTCCTTTGCTACTGTGTGCTCTTAGATCCCCATCTAAAATTCTGACACACACAACAGGTAATCCTATGCATCCTCTGAATCCCCAGAGTCTGGGGTTAGGGTCACTGACTTCCCCTGCACTTTACTACACAGGGGTCACTTAGTTTCTCTTCGGACGTATGTCCCCATCTTCTTGTGGGGCTTGCTGTGGAAGAGTGCCTTGTAGCTTAGTGTGGGCTGTCTCACTTTACTGGAGACATGACCCACTAACAGGTGGAAGCTCTAACCCAAAGACCCCTTACATATGTTACAGTAAATCTGGAACCACAGACATTTTCCCTCTATTAGCAGCCCATTTGATGAGAAATTGCATGTCAGGTTTGCTTAGAATGAAAGATATAGTCAGCACCCCTTATCTTGTGGGGGGTACGTCCTCAGACCCCCCAGTGGATGCCTGAATTGTAGATAATACCAGCCTTACATATACTATGATTTTCTTATATGTATAAACTCAAGACAGAGTTTAATTTATAAATTGGGCACCATAAGAGATTAACAACAATAATAATAAAACAATTATAACAATATATGTAACAAAACATATGTGAATGTGGTCTCTTGCTCTCAAAATATCTTTTTGTGCTGTACTCACCCCACATGATGAGATGACATCAGGTGAATGACATAGGCATTGTGACCTAGCATTAGGTAACAACTGACCAGATCATACATCAGAGGAGGATCATCTTCTTCCGGGTCAGGGCTGACTCTGGGAAACTGAAACCTCGGAAAGAGAAAGCAAAACCAGTATTGGGCGTCAAGGGGCAAGCTACTATACTTGAATTGCTGAGTGCCTGTGTGTGCCCAACTTCTGCTACACAGTATCAGCAGACAGCCATTGCCTGTGGGTTTCAATGATACTTAAGCCTTTTATGAAATTTTTCTTTAGTTTTTTGTTAAGTCTTTGTGTATCTTCATTTTGTTCAAGAGGAACAAAAAAAAAAAAAAAATGAGACTTCCTTCATCTAAATACAGAAAGTGAGCCAATAAGCTACAAAGTGAAAAAAGCAGTCTAAAACCAATTTAAGGGACTTAAAAGTCTTTAAGAAAGAGATAACCAACGTAATTTTTTTTCTTTATTTTATTTATTTATTTGACAGAGAAAGAGAGAGCACAAGCAGAGGGAGAAGCAGGCTTCCTGCTGAGCAAAGAGCCCGATGCAGATTCAATTCCAGAACCCCAGGATCACGACCTGAGCTGAAGGCGGATGCTCAACAGACTGAGCCACCCAGACAACCCAATGTAATGTTCTAAATGCTCAAAAAAAAAAAGGCCAATAAATGTGTGAAAATATGTTCAATCTTTTTGTTTTTTTTTTTTTAAAGATTTTATTTATTTGAGAGAGAGTAAAAGAGCAGGCAAAAGCAGGGGGAGAGGCAGAGGAAGAGAGAAAAAGAGAAGCAGACTCTCCACTGAGCAGGGAGTCAGATGATGGACTCAATTCCAGGACTCTGGAATCATGACCTGAGCCAAAGGCAGACGTTTAACCAACTCAGCAACCCACACTCTCCTCAATCTTTTAGTAATCAAGGAAATGTACACTAACAGCATAAGGAAATGCTACTACACAACCACCTGATTGGCAAAAATGCTAAAGTCTCACATAACTAAATATTGGCAAAGATGTTGAACCCTCATAAACTGCTGGTGAAAAGAAAAACAGGTATACTTTTGTATTATCTAATAAAGTTGAAAGTCTGCATAAACCACCACCTAGCGAAACCATACCCAAGCACATACCCAGGAGAAACTTGCACAGGTGCCCAGGAGACACGCCTAAGAACTTTCATGGCAGCACTGCTAGAAATGGGGGAGGGGGGATGACCTTGAAAACAATCTAAATGTCTAACCAATAAGAAATGGACAAAGTCGAGTGCCTGTGTGGCTCAGTGGGTTAAAGCCTCTGCCTTCGGCTCGGGTCATGATCCCAAGGTCCAGGGATCGAGCCCTGCATCAGGCTCTCTGCTCCATAGGGAGCCTGCTTCTGCCTCTCTCTCTCTCTGCATGCCTCTCTGCCTGCTTATGATCTCTGTCTGTCAAATAAATAAATAAAATCTTTAAAAAAAGAAAGAAAGAAATACACAAAGTAGTTTGGGTTTTGTGTTTTGGTTTTTTTGGTTTTTTTTTTTAAGATTTACTTATTTGTTTGAGAGAGAGAGAGAGAGAAAGAAGGGAAGGGGCAGAGGGAGAGAGAAAGTCAAGCAGACTCTGCTGAGCATGGAGCCCAACCCCGCCTGGATAGCACAACCCTGAGATCACCACCCGAGCCCAAACCAGGAGTCAAATGCTCAATGGAGTGCACCACCCGGGTGCTCCATAAAGGAGTTTTTCACACAGTGGAATACTATACAAGAGTGAAAATCAATTAACTATAGCCAATTGTTTTAACATGGATGACTGTCAGGAACATAACATTGCGGTCACAAAACGAATGTCCTCAATTCAATAACATTTTTATAAAGTTCAAAAATGTGCAAAGATAAAAAATATTGACTAGGAAAAAAATATACTGACTAGAAATATATACACATAGTAAAACTATAAAGAAGTGTTAGGGAAAGGTAAACTCCAAATTCAGAACTGCTGTTAACTCAGGTAGGGGAGGAAAATGAAGTTGGGGAAGGCACTCATGGGTCATCAAGAGAATTAAAAATGTTCTATTTCTTAGTCTAGGTGGCAGGTATAAATGTGTTCATTTTAATGTTGTTCTTTTGTCTTACACATAGATTATAAATATTTTTATATGTTTAATGTTTAATAAAAATAATTTAATAAAATAATGTTTTAAAGATATTATTTATTTATTGGACAGAGAGAGAATACAAACAGGAGGGTGGGAAAAGGAGAAGCAGGCTTCCCGCCCAGCAGGGAGCCTGATGAGGGGCTCGATCCCAGGACTCTGGGATCATGACCTGAGCCAAAGGCAGACGCTTAATGACTAAGCCACCCAGACGCTCCAGGAAAATAATTCTTTTTTTTTTCCAGGAAAATAATTCTTAAATAAAATAAGGGGCACCTGCGTGGTTCAGTTGGTTAAGCAACTGCCTTCAGCTCAGATCATGATCCTGGATTTCCAGGACACAGTCTCACATGGGGCTTCCTGCTCAGCAGGGAGTCTGCTTCTCCCTCTGAACTTCTCCTCTTCATGCTCTCTCTCTCTCTCTGTCTCTCTCTCAAATAAATAAATAAAATCTTCAGAAATAAATAAAATAAGATGAAAATCCCCATGAGAAGCTCCTTAAGCCAAAATTAATGGCACACACCCTGCTGAGAATTACAGTAATCACGTATAATCCTGCCAAAAGCTGACTGAGGACTATTCCAGTAAAGGAATAGGAGTTTGATGAATAGGAGGAAAATGCAAATATTACGTTCTGATTGGTCAGTAGGTCATTTCTCAAAAGGATAAGTCTTCATCGTAAGTAGAGAGCTTATATTATTGAAAAGTCACTTACACAAGCACTCTATCACTTGACCCTGTTCATAACATACCATAACACCTGTTCGAGGTGTTTCTCCATCATTCAATAGAGGAAGCTGAGAATCTTTGAGGTTAAGGGACATGCCCATGGTCACACAGCCGTTGGTAAGTGGCAGAGTCAGAACATGAATCCAGACGTTCTGATCCCAGGCCTAGTGCCCCCCTGCAATGTGTGGTATCGCTCTCCTTGCAGGCAACACAAAAGCCTGTGGCCAGAAAGGAATTACCAGAGCGGAATGTAGACTTAGGAGATGGAGAAAAATAGAGTGGGACCTGGGTGTCTCAGGTCATGATCCTGGAATTCCAGGATCAAGTTCCACATCAGGCTCCCTGTTCAGCAGGATGTCTGCTTCCCCCTTTGACATGCTCGCTCGCTCGCTCTCTCTCTCATTCTCTTTCTCTCAGATAAATATATAAAATCTTTCAAAAAAAAAAAAAAAAGAGAGAGAGAGAGAGAGAAATAGGAAGAACCTTTGGCCAACTTTGCAGCTTTGCTCAGGACCAAGCCTGAATCAGCCTTATCCAGGCTCCCTGCTTTCCCCTCTCCCCCAGGAAGAATTCCCTCCAGCCTATGGAACACTACATGGATCTCCTCATTCAGATACCAGGAAACAACTCACCTATGGGCAAGAAAATATTGCGACCGTTCGCACTATCTCGAGCGGGGCCTCTGAAATTTTGGTAATGACATTTGCTGTGCAAAGTCCCAATCTATCCCCAGAGACTGCTCTTTTATCTGTGCTGTGGCGTTCAAGCTGGAAGGGCCTCACAGGGTGTGTGGTGGAGATGACCCCCATGAGAAACTATCTCCCTCCCTGTCATGAATTGAAGAATTCCTAGAGTTCACAAGTTTGTGGTTTTTCATTTTTGGACACTCAAATACCCAAGACGGGCTTTAACCCTCCTTAAAAAAAAAAAAAAGAAAGAAAAAGAAAGAAAGAAAGAAAAATGGCCCTCATCACAGAATTTGCCAATGAAAGATGTTAAAAGATGTTATCCAGGCTTTGCTTTAAAAACAACCAGGGCAAAGCACTCTCATTCTTTGGAAGCCGACTCTCTCTCACTATTGCACAGTCATTATAATTATTAGGGTCAGTGGACAGCAGGTGAGTCCCAGGCCTCCAAAGGAGGCTTAAGGAAACCAACTCTATCCATAAACATTTGTCCAAATTCATAGGTGCCAATCCTAATTCTCAGGACTTACGCCAGCCTCCAACTGCCCTTGACATCAGATTTTCTTGCGAACTGACAGTGAGGCTTACTGGCCACAGGCTGAGCTTCTGCCACAGGGCTGCCTCAGGACCTGGCCTGAGTTCATCCCAACTCCATTTTTCCTACCCCAGAACAACAGGATATTGACATCTTACTCTACCCAGTGTCCAACCTGTAAATGGCTAATTTTCATACAGATTGGGGCAGATCACTTCCCTGTCTCCAACTCATTAGTAGTTTCCCTTTAATCTCAGAATAAAACCCAAAGGCCTTACCTCAATCTGTAATGTCTGTCCTTTGCTGATTCCAAAATCATATGATTTCTTTTTTCCCCTCTTTAAAGATTTCATTTATTTTTTTTTATAATTTTTTAAATAATAAACATATAATGTATTTTTAGCCCCAGGTGTACAGGTCTGTGAATCACCAGGTTTAAACACTTCACAGCACTCACCACAGCACAACCCCCTCAATGTCCATAACCCTCCTCCCCCCAGCAACCCTCAGTTTGTTCTGTGAGATTAAGAGTCTTATGGTTTGTCTCCCTCCCGATCCCATCTTGTTTCATTTATTCTTTTCCTACCCCCTAAACCCCCCAATAAAGATTTTATTTTTTAAAGATTTTATATATGGCACGAATGGGTGGCTTAGTGGGTTAAAGCCTCTGTCTTCGGCTCAGGTCATGATACTAGGGTCCTGGGATCAAGCCCCACATCGGGCTCTCTGCTCAGCAGGGACCTGCTTCCCTTCCTCTCTCTCTGCCTGCCTCTCTGCCTACTTGTGATCTCTGTTGTCAGATAAATAAATAAAGCCTTTAAAAAAAAAAAAAAAAGAGGGACGCCTGGGTGGCTCAGTTGGTTAAGCAGCTGCCTTCCGCTCAGGTCATGATCCCAGCGTCCTGGGATCGAGTCCCACATCAGGATCCTTGCTCTGCAGGGAGCCAGCTTCACCCTCTGACTCTGCCTTCCACTCTGTCTGCCTGTGCTCACTCTCGCTCGCTCTCTCTCTGACAAATAAATAAATAAAATCTTAAAAAAAAAAAAAAGATTTTATTTATCTGACAGAGAGAGAGAGCACACAAACAGGAGGAGAGGCAGTGGGACAGGGAGAAGCAGGCTCCCCGCTGAGCAGACTCTTAACCACTGAGCCACCCATGTGTCCCTAATGATTTTATTTTATTTTATTTTTTAAAGATTTTATTTATTTATTTGATAGTGATCACAAGGCAGTGGTGGGGGCGGGGAAGTTGGCGGGGGTGGGGGGGGGCAGACTCCCCACGGAGCAGAGAGCCAGATGTGGGGCTCAATCCCAGGACCCTGGGATCATGACCTGAGCCGAAGGCAGAGGCTTGACCCACTGAGCCACCCAGATGCCCTTAATGATTTTATTTTTAAGTAATCTCTACACCTAACACCAAGAGCGTGAGCTGGGCCAGACAAGGCACCCAGGATCAACTGGGGAAAATCATATAATCTAAGGGCACCTGGCTGGCTCATTTGGAAGAGCATGCAACTCTTAATCTCAGGGTCATTAGTTCAAATTCCATGTTGGGTGTAGAAATTACTAGAAAAAATAAACAAAGTTTTTGAAGATTTAGAAATAGGCCCACTGCACTGGGTGGTTTTTGCCAACTGCCCATAAACAAAACCTTGCCAGCTCCGTCAGCATTTGTCCATATGTCTCATGCAACCATGATGAAACAGAATTCCTGACCCATGAAGAATACAATTCATAATAAGATTATAAACTAGTTTAAAATATTTCCCTTCTAATCCTCTGCATCCTCTTTTCTTTTAGGTTTTATACTGTCCAAATTTACCTCTTTGTTGTCCAAATCACCAAAAATCACTGAAGGGGAGAGGAAAGAAGAAAGGAGTCAATGCTGGAGGAAGACATGGGGGTGGGGTGTAGTTTCTTGCTGACCTCTGCAAACAGTGCTGACCCACATTATAATGGTGATACTGTGGACGAGGTTACACCGTATTTCCAATCGTGACAAGGTTTACATTTCCAACAATGGCCCCATAATCTAGCAACAGTTCCTTCCTCGGTACCTCACATCTGCCTAACGTTCCTTCCCTCATTGGTTCAACAAAATTCTGCCTTCCCAGGATCTGTGTTAGGGGCTGGAATAAAAATACAAGTAAACCGTGGTCTTTACTTTCTAAATAGCTCATTTCTGCAGAGAAAACAAGATCACTGATAGATACAACTGAAGAATAATGAGTTAAACCCATGTGTCCTAGAAACAAATCTTCATAGACAGTAGGGCTCAGAATGAGCTGAAGTTGTAGGGGGAAAAAAAGCGAAAAGCAAACAAAAAGCCTTCTTACAGGAGGAAGTGCTTGAAATGAAAGAAAAATAAGCAACAGATAAGCTAAAGAAAGGAGGAGAAGGCAGCCCAGGCTGTGGGAACAGCTTTGGCCAAGGCCAGAGGCTGAAATAAGCTTGAAATGCAAAGGACAAAGTAGGCTCTTCATTAGATCCACAAACCAGTTTAAATCTCTTTCGAAAGGAATGGTGAAATTTTGATAAGATATTGTGTGTGGGTTACGAGTCTTTTAGCTGTGGTAGCTTATAATTAAACCTTTGTCTCTAGGCATTGTTAGAGCGCTCCTGAGAAAAGCCAGTTACCCCATGCTGATGTATAACCTCTTTGTTTTATGCAAAACAGCCAGCTCCGGTCTCAAAAAGAGCTTCGTGCCTCTATTCAACTGGAAATGAATACCTCCCCCTGGTTGGATAATAAAAACCCAGGGCTTCAATAATCACAGAGCCTTTCCTGGACACACACAGCCAGAGCATCATGGAACTTTCTCTTTCTCATTACAGCGTGGAAAAAAGAAGCAAAAATGCTGTATGCAGGGAGGTCTAAGAATGAGCCAAAGTCTCACTGGCCTGGTGCAAGGAAACAATGCAGGCAGATGCTACCACCAACCCAAAGGCTGAGAATTTAGGGGAGGCAAGAGAGATACAGTGCTGAGGAGGGGAAGGACAGGGAGACCTTCCAACAAGAGTCAGACTGAAGGGAAAGATAAATCACCAGAAAGTGCTTTCATCTACAAACTAAAACTCAGAAGGAACAGATAAAGAAAAACTCAAGAATGAGTAGAAAAGTCCCAGAAATGCATTTTTCTCTTAAACACAAGTAAATAAAATCAAGATAAAATCTTGGACACTAATGATGGATTAGTTGCCCAAAGTTGTTAATTTTGGTTGTCTTAATAAAGAGGATAAAGGGAAATCAGAGGAGGGATGAATAATAACCAGAGACAACGAGGACTGGGAGTCGATATTCTCTATTTCTGAACAGGAGAGCTTTCTAACAGTGGAGAGTGTTATGCTCACCATTAGAATGAGTAACTGAAACAGATTATAAAACCTGGAGCTTTCGCAGTAGAAGAGACTTTCTCACCATTAATGACCCATTGTGGTGGAGAAAGTGAAAGGTATGCAGGCGATAGACCCCAAGAAGAGTCTACGGACAAGGGGAACGCTCCTGCATTGCCAGCAGAAAGGCAAAATGACACAACCACTTTGGAAAACAGTTTAATGATGCTTTATGGAGCTAAGCATACTTTTGCCATACAACCCAACAATCCCACTTTCAGGTATCTACCCAAAGGAAATGAAAACATATGTCTATTCAAAGACTTACATGCAAATGTTCATAGCAACTTTATTCAAAAAAGCCCAAATCTGAAACAATCCAAATGTCCCTCCGCTGGTGAATAGATAAATTGTTGAGTATCCCTACTATGGAATGCTATTCAGGAATAAAAAGGAATAAACCACCGATACACACAACGACGTGAGTTGATGTGGGAATATTGGGGTTCAGAGTGAACAGTCAAGAAAGAATTCTTGAGAAATCTTTGGTGCAAAATGGTAGTTTTATTAAAGCACAGAGACAGGGCCTATGTGCAGAAAGAGCTGCACTGGGGTTGTGATGAGGGACAGATTATACACTTTCAAGTTGGGAAGAGGTTAAGGATAGTATAAGCCTCTAAGGAATTTTGGAAGCAAGGGATCCAGGATCTTGAGGGGGATAGCTATTGTTAGGAAAAGGTCATTTATTACTGACTAGTAAAACCTCATTCATGACAGACCCTTTAGATGTGTATCAGTGGGTGGGTCATATGCTTGGAGGGTAATTGCTAACATATCTTGGGGGGTAGAGATAAAGGAAGTTTCTAAAGGAATTTCTATATGTTTAAACTAGACTCACAGGAGGGGTGCCTATGTGGCTCAGTCAATTAAGGGTCCAACTCTTGGTTTCAGCTCAGATCATGATCTCAGTGTCGTGAGATCAAGCCCTACATTTGGCTCTGCACAGACTCTGCTTAAGATGCTCTTTCTCCCTCTCCCTCCTCCCCTGACCCTCCCCCGTGCTCTCTCTCTCTTTTTCTCAAATAAATAAAAACTTTAAAAATAAAATAAAAAGAACAAAGGAAAGACCTTCAGCGAGGTTTAGATGGTGGACCAACAGAGCGAGCTATGGTCTGCAAGGGTAGCAGAGACACCATGCTCAATGGCCCAGCTGCCAGTGTTCCAGTTACTCAGGGAAACCTCAAAGCACAAGCACAGGCATGGTTTCCCCCACTCCATCAAGGTTCTAGGGGTGCCCTTTATCCTACAAACATCAAATGGTGTTCTCATAGCATGCATTTGAGACAGGAGCAGCTGTTCTTTAAGCTCCCAGTGCCTGGACAGTTAGCTCTAGGGCTCTAACCCAAATGAGTCCATGCTCCCACTCAGGCCAGGATCCAAGGATCAGATGATGAAGTCTCTGGTCCAGTCCAGCCATGGGGTCCTGAAATCATGAAATTCACAGCAGCACTGTCCTTAATAGGCTTATCTCAGCATCTCCTGGATGGGAAAAATCTCTGGCCCCAAAGTTGTCAGTCCTATTGATTGCCAATCCTGGGAGCAAGGGAGTGGTGGAAAATGGAGTTCTACCCTGTTCTTCCCTGCCAAAGTAAAAAAATAAATTAAAAAAAAAAAAAAATCTGGGACGCCTGGGTAGCTCAGTTGGTTAAGCAGCTGCCTTCGGCTCGGGTCATGATCCCAGCGTCCTGGGATTGAGTCCCGCATCGGGCTCCTTGCTCTGCAAGGAGCCTGCTTCTCCCTCTGCCTCTGCCTGGCATTCTGTCTGCCTGTGCTTGCTCTCTCGCCCTCTCTCTCTGATAAATAAATAAAATCTTAAAAAAAAAATCTTTCAAATGATTTGTGATGCAAAGAAAAAAGAGAATAAATTCAATTTTTCACATAAAAGTTGTTTGAGAATTCATATCCTACTACCCAAAGTATGTCTTTGATATACTCTGCCCCTCATAAACACACACACACACACACTCTCTGTTCCAAATATTTTCACTTTTAGACACATATATTCGTTTTCAATAATAATGGCAATTAAATAATGCTTGCTATTTGCTAGGTGTTGCTCTGAACATTCTACATAAGCCAACAACATTGAGAGTAAGGCATAGTATTATCCCAAATTACAAATGAAAAAACTGAGGCTCAGAACAATATAACTTGACTCAAGTTATTTAGTGAGTGACAAGGTGGAATATCTAGTTAAAAGTATCTGGTTTAAACCGGATAGTGTGGTTCTGAACACTAGGTTCTGCCCCATCTGTCTACACTTCTGTTCCCAGGCTCCCTCTCAACTCTGTGCCCACAACCAAAACCCACCTAACATCTCCCAAGAGCGGGCACGTAAAGGAAGCTCTTTCTCAGGTGCAACCTCACATGTTCTTGAAGATTTAGAGGGTCAAGACTGGGAGGACCTTAGAGCTCATTTAGCCCACTGGTTTTGAACTTTTTCTGGTTTTCTCTGATACCTGGAAGCTTATCCATAGTCCCAACTTAAAGCCCTTGTTCTATTCTAGTCCCTTCATTTTACAGTGCCTGGCTCAAAGGTAAACATTCAATACATTGTTATGGGTGTTGTAGTTGTTAGGAGAGGAAGCAAAAACCAAAAGGAAGCCTGAGACTTTAAAAATTTGAAATGGTGGCCCAAGGCCACACAGATCATGGTGACTGAGTTGGACTACACCCAAGACTCTCAGGCCTGTGCTCTTTCTAACCCATTACCTTGAAACACAGCCATTTAGAATTTCATTTCAGAAGTTTTACCTTCCTCCCATAAAGACCAAAGAAGTGCCTGCCAGTTGGGCAGAGAGATGTAAACCAAGGGGTCAGTCAGGTAGTTGAGAAGCTCCATGTTCCAGATTTCTCCAGGCCCTTCCTTTTCCTCTCCTCCCTACCTTTCACAAGCTCCCTCTCCTACCCAACTACCTTCTCACTTGTACACCTTTTGCATTTCCCAGAAATACTACAAACACAAAAGTTAAGTAGCTACTGATAAGAAGATCCAGATGACACTGAGAGCATGAAAGGGGCCTTGCCAAGCTCACATGAAGATACACCATGACTTTCTTACCCACACACGGTCCCAAGAGCCATTTTCTTCTCCCCTGCCTTTGAGGCGATTGTCACACCAGGGACATATTAGGGTAAGAAACAGTGTAGGGATCTTTTCTTTGAGACTTCCAAGAAACATAGCATACATTACCCCAGTGTCTCACTCACAAAATGTATTTTCCTCTGTCAACTGAACACTCCAGGCTTGCTAAGAGTTTCTTCCCTCTGGTTCTCAGGCTCAAGCCATCAACTCTTCCAAGATCAAAGTTCCTCCTAGCCCTTTCTTCTCCTGTCTAAATAATTCAATACCCAGGATATTTTTTTATTAAATTTTTTTTATTTTTTTATAAACATATAATGTATTTTTATCCCCAGGGGTACAGGTCTGTGAATCGCCAGGTTTACACACTTCACACACTCACCATAGCACATACCCTCCCCAATGTCCATAACCCTACCCCCCTCTCCCAGCCCCCCTCCCTCCAGCAACCCTCAGTTTGTTTTGTGAGATTAAGAGTCACAGATGGTTTATCTCCCTCCCAATCCCATCTTGTTTCATTTATTCTTTTCCTACCCCCCAAAACCCCTATGTTGCATCTCCACTTCCTCATATCAGAGAGATCATATGATAGTTGTCTTTCTCTGACTTATTTCACTAAGCATAATACTCTCTAGTTCCATCCATGTCATCACAAATGGCAAGGTTTCATTCCTTTTGATGGCTGCATAGTATTCCATTGTGTATGTATACCACATTTTCTTTATCCATTCATCTGTTGATGGACATCTAGGTTCTTTCCCTAGTTTGGCTATTGTGGACATTGCTACTATAAACATGTGGGTGCATGTGCCCCTTTGGGTCACTACATTTTTATCTTCAGGGTAAATATCCAGTAGTGTTATTGCTGGGTCATAGGGTAGCTCTATTTTCAACTTTTTGAGGAACCACCATGCTGTTTTCCAGAGTGGTTGTACCAGCTTGCATTCCCACCAACAATATAGGAGGGTCTCCCTTTCTCCGCATCTTCCAATGGTCCAATTTCATTTTTCTGCATGTGGCTGTCCAATTTTCCCAACACCATTTGTTGAAGAGACTGCCTTTTTTCCATTGGACATTCTTTCCTGCTTTGTTGAAGATTAGTGACCATAGAGTTGAGGGTCTATTTCTGGGCTCTCTATTCTGTTCCATTGATCTATGTGTCTGTTTTTGTGCCAGTACCATACTGTCTTGATGATGACAGCTTTGTAATAGAGCTTGAAGTCTGGAATTGTGATGCCACCAACTTTGGCTTTCTTTTTCAATATTCCTTTGGCTATTCAAGGTCTTTTCTGGTTCCATATAAATTTTAGAATTATTTGTTCCATTTCTTTGAAAAAATGGATAGGATTTTGATAGAGATTGCTCAATACCCAGGATATTTTATTCCTAGATCCTCTTGTCTAATTCTTTGATCATTTTTATGACCTATCTATGGACTATTTCAAATGTCCTAGTTTTTTTTAGTTTTTTAATTTTTTATTTATTTGATAGAGAGAGATCATAGGTAGGCAGAGAGGCAAGCAGAGAAAGAAAAGGAAGCAGTCTTCCCCACTGAGCAGAGAGCCCGATGTGGGGCTTGATCCCAGGACCCCGAGATCATGACCTGAGCCAAAGGCAGAGGCTTAACCCACTGAGCCACCCAGGTACCCCACAAATGTCCTGTTTTAGTTACATAGCCTCAAACTGAACCCAATGCCTGAAGAAAGCTCTGACCAGAGCTAAAGAAAGGGAAGTACTCTCTGAACCCTACCAGTCCCATCTACTAATGGAACCTATTTTACCTGCAGGAAGAAACATGGCCTTCTAGTGATTGTATCCCTGGGAGAAGAAGTAACTGAAAGTGTATGAGATTGATGAGCTGTCCTGGGAGTTTTCAGGCCCTCCTATCCACCCGGCATCATCTGTAGCCTCCTTCAGCCTTGGTTACTGTTTTTAAAAACAAAAATAATGTCTACTTCAACATCTAAAAGTAGTGCACACAAAAATTAGAATACCCTAGGTTGTAGAAGAGTCAGAGAAACACGTGCTTTCCAATAGCTAGCATGATCCCTTGGGAGCATAGTCTGGGAATGTGGGGGGAAAAGCCTTAAAATATGCAGAACTACTGATCCAGTAATTCTACTTTTAGACAGTTATCCTAAGAATGTAATTGAAGGTATGTGCACAGACCTAACTACAGAGACATTCATCTCAACCTTGTTTATAAAAGTAAAAGAAACCAGAGTCAACTAAATGCTAGCAATAAATGACTGGTTAAGTAAATTTTGGTATAAAATAGGCAGACAACAGGATATTATGCAGCCATTAATATTCATGCATGGAAGAACATTTAAAGACATGAAAATATGTTTACATTGCCCTAAGTAAAAAGCAAGATAAAATATAGTATGATCCCATTTTTTTATTGAGAAATTAAAAAATATGCATAGAAAACGCTGAGAAGCTAGTATAAAGATGTTAGCAATGATAGCCTTAAGAGTGATTTTTATTCTTTTTGTGTATCTATATGTTCTAATTTTCCACGAAAAATACTTGCTTTTCCAAACAAAGAAACTTATTTTTATTATTCATAGTATATACTTTTCTCCCAGGGTGGTTGTGAGGATAAAACAGGATAATGCACTGAAAAATACTTTTAGTGTTGCCAAGCATCATGTAAATATTACAATCTCCTCTACCTAAGCCCAGGGTGTCCTTCCCTATCATTCATGCATAGCACCTGGTATAGCACAGGGGACTCTATGCTGAGCGTGGAACCTGATGTATGGTTCTATCTCATGACCCTGAGATCACAACCTGGGTGGACACCAGTTGGTCACTTCATAGACTGTGCCACCCAGGCACCATGACCTCCTTCTTTTAAAAATGCTCATATATGGAACGCCTGGGTGGCTCAGTTCGTTAAGCAGCTGCCTTCAGCTCAGGTCGTGATCCCCAGGTCCTGGGATCAAGTCCCACATCCAGCTCCTGGCTCAACAGAGAACTTGCTTCCTCCCACTCTGCCTGCTGCCCTCCCTGCTTGCACTTTCCCTCTCTGTTAAATGAATAAATAAAACCTTAAAAAAAATTCTTCAAAAAAATAAAATGCTCAGGGTGTCTGCGTTGTTCAGTGGGTTAAAGCCTCTGCCTTCAGTTCAGGTCATGATTCCAGGGTCCTGGGATCAAGCCCCACATTGGGTTCTCTGTTTGGTGGGGAACCTGCTTCTCCCTCTCTCTCTGCCTGCCTTTCTGCCTACTTGTGATCTCTGTCTGGCAAATAAATAAATAAAATCTTTTTTTTTTTAATGCTCATATAGTCAGCAAACCAGGGTGCCTATCTTTTCCGTACATAATAGACTATGAGAGACCAGTGATATTACTCCAGTGAAGGGCTGTGTTTCCACTCATCCCTCTCAGTCATTACTCTGTTTAGTCATTCTTCATAACCTTTGTCCCTCTCCACTGTGATCATCACTCCATCCCATTTACAGATCTGCCTAAGCCTAACCAACCCTTTTCTTTCATTCCTTCCTTCATCTATTCACCAAAAACGATAGTGATTGATTGCTATTGCTAACCAGTCACTGACCAGTTGCTGGGACACAGAGATGAATAAAATACGAAAGAGGTGGAAGGGAAGACCAAGTAAGGTGACTGGCTAGAGAAAACTGGTAAGTCAAGGCTCAAGGGTGAAAATGAACATAGAACGGCAGAAGACCTAGTTTCATTAGAGAGCAAGCATCGAGTGGGAGCACTGCTCTCAAGGCGCCAGGGACCTGCTGGAAGCTACTACTCACTAAACAGAACACTAAAGGGAATCATTCTCAGATTGGAGTCAGGCTCTGTTATGACCAGCTGGAATGGAGATTAGTTATTCTTCCCCACATTTTCTACTCTTTCAGTTCCAGCTGCTTCTTCTCCTTTCTCATTCTCATTAAACAATGCTCATCCTGCAAATATTAGTTGTTTTAAGTATGAAATAACCTGGCACACTGAGATATCTTGCGGGGCCAAACTCTCGGTATGCCTCAATCCCTGTGTTAGAATCTCACAAAGGAACCAGATGAATAAAACACTGGCCTAAAAGTCAAGATATCAGGATGACTCTTCTCCTTCCCTCTTCCCTGCCCTTCTTTACCCATCCTTTGAAAGTGACAATTTGGCCACCAAAGAGGCAACCACAGGGAGGCAGCAATGAAGGGCAGTGCCTGCCAAAGACACATGACATCAGACCTGGATCGACAAGACCAAGAAGCCCAGCTGAGGAGGAAGATTCTGTGCTTAGGGGATCGGTTACTTAAAAGAAGATTGAAGGGCGCCTGGGTGGCTCAGTGGGTTAAGCCGCTGCCTTCGGCTCGGGTAATGATCTCAGAGTCCTGGGATCAAGTCCCGCATCGGGCTCTCTGCTCAGCGGAGAGCCTGCTTCCCTCTCTCTCTCTCTGCCTGCCTCTCCATCTACTTGTGATTTCTCTCTGTCAGGTAAATAAATAAAATCTTAAAAAAAAAAAAAAAGAAGATTGAAAAGTAAGTAAATAAGTTGAAGCTGAGAGTCAAGTTCATCAGGGCTTGAGGAGGGATTTATACATACAGAATGGGAGAAATCTAAAAAAAAAAAAAAAAAAAAAAAAAAAAACCTGAGGTATTAGATTGGAATTGGAGATATTGATGCAAGCTCATACTTGATAGAGGAAGATAGATAGATGATAGGTATCAAAGAATGTATGTGACACATAGTTACAATAAGCATGCTAAGCACCAGCTTTCTAAATACCATCCTCCACTAAGAGGAATGGGGACTCCTTAGGGAAATGACTGAGTCCAGGACTGGGGCATAAGATGAACTTGGAACATCCTATTGTAACAGAAAATAAGGAAGTCCTCAGAGAACATGGGACTCAGCCTGAGAGGGTTCTCAGTACCAAATCCGGGATAATCGGATCATCATAATAATGAGAGTAACATATCCTAAACTATCGACTAACATAGGAATCCCTAAGTCCATTGGTAAAATAAGCAAATGATAAGAATAAGGGAAAGCTGTTCCTTACAGCAGAATGTCATCTAATAATTTGAAAGGAATGATGGACTTTTTTTTAAAGATTTTATTTATTTATTTGATAGAGATCATAAGTAGGCAGAGAGGCGGCAGAGAGGGGGGGGGGAAGTGGGCTCCCTGCTGAGCAGAGAGCCTGATGTGGGGCTCGATCCCAGGACTCTGGGACCATGACCTGAGCTAAAGACAGAGGCTTTAACCAACTGAGCCACCCAGGCACCCCAGGAATGATAAACTTTTAAAATCACATGTGGCAACCATCATATTGGTGGCTCATTCAGGCAAGAGTCATCTATCGAGTTAAGATTGGTAAGTGATGGGGTGCCTGGGTGGCTCAGTGGGTTAACCCTCTGCCTTCAGCTCAGGTCACCATCTCAGGATCCTGGGATCAAGCCCTGCATCAGGTTCTCTGCTCAGCAGGGAGCCCACCCCCCCCACCTGCCTCTCTGCCTACTTGTGATCTCTGTCTGTCAAATAAACAAATAAAATCTTAAAAAAAAAAAAAAAGATTGGTAAGTAAAGTTTGATGAGGAATAAGATATTGGAATAGTCTTAGACCAAACACATTACCAATGTAAAAATAAAGACTTCACAGTGGAGAAACTTGGCAGATACCAACTTAGCCAGATGATCATGGTTAATGTCAATAGTGGTGGGACTGGCTGACATCATATGTCTCCTGATAAGATGAATTAAGAAGAGCACGTCATCCTTTGGGGGCTACACCTGCCAAGAATACATGGCTTAAGTCTGGCACTAGGCAGCATCAGACAAACCCAAGAGAGAATATTTCCAGAATCAAAAGTGCATACTCTTTAACACTATCAAGGTCATGAAAGTCAAGGAAATATTAAGAAACTAATCTAGATTGCAGAAGCCTGAAGAGATATGACAACTCAGTACAACATGGCAGTGGATTGGATTCTAGGCCAGAAAAAAAGGAGAAGGAGAATGAGACAGTAGGCAAAGTTTTAACAGGGTCTGTGAACTGAATAATAAACAGTGTGGCATGAATGTTGATTCTCTGATTTTGGATGATTACATTGGGATTATAAAGGAAAATGTTCTTGTTTGGGGGAAAATACACTGTAATATTTAAGGGATAGGCCATCATGTTTGCAATTTGTTCTCCAGCTTGTTCTGAGAAGAATCATCATGGGGCACCTGAATGACACAGTCGGTTAAGCCTCCAACTCTTGGTTTCTGCTCAGGTCGTGATCTCGGGGTTGCAAGATAAAGCCCCATATCAGGCTCTGTGCTCATTGCAGAACCTTCTTGGGACATCACTCCCTCTGCCTCTCCCCCACACAAATAAATAAATAAATCTTTTTTAAAAAATAATTTTCAAATTTGACAGAAAGAGACAGCAAGAGCGAGAACACAAGCAGGGGGAGCAGAGGAGGGATAAGCAGTTTTCCCGCAGGCTCAATCCCAGGACCCTGGAACCATAACCCAAGCCAAAGGCAGACTCTTAATGACGAAGCCACCCAGGTTCCCCAAGAATCTTCAAATATATTAAAGGAAGAGAGAAATATGGTAAAATATTAACAATTAGGGAATTTAGATAAAGAGAATATGCAAGTTTTGTGTACTATTCTTATAACTTTTCTCTAAGTTCGAAATTATTTCAAAATAAGATTTTTTAATAGATGTTCTTAAAATGAGATGCTAGAATGACTCAAACTAAAAAGACTGATAATGCCTAGTGTTGTCAAGGGTATGGAATAGCATAATGTCATACAGGGACTCCTGGGTGGCTCAGTCAGTAAAGCATCTGCCTTCAGTTCCGGTCATGATCCCAGGGACCTGGGATCAAGATCCACATCCAGCTCCTTGCTCAGCAGGGAGCCTGCTTCGCCCTCTGCCTGCTGCTTCCCCTGATTGTGCCCTGTTTCTCTCTCTGATAAATAAACAAACAAACAAACAAACTCTCATACACTGTTGGTGGAGGTATAAACTGGCACAACTACTTTGAAAAACCGTAAAGCAATATCTACTAAAGCTGACATAAATATACCCTACGACTCACTAATTCTACTTCTAGGTATATGCCCCAAAAGAAATGCCCACACAGGTGCTGTACACATACAAGAAAATTTGAGCAGCACTATTTGTACTAGACAAAAACTAGGGAGTGGGAAGGGGGAATCTGTATTAGTTATCAATTACTACAACAAAAAAAATTACCCCCCAAAGTTAGCAGCTAATAACACACTTACAGCTTACAAATTCTTTGAGTCAGGAAACCAGTGTGACTTAGCTTCAAGACCCCTGCTCAAGGTCTGTCATGATGTTGCAGTCAACTCTTGGCCAAAGCTCAGTCATCCCAAGGTTTGACTAGGGCTGGAGAATCTGCTTCCAAGCTCACTCTTTTTGGCTAGAAGACCTCTGTCTCTCACCACATGCACTGCCTCATGATATGGCACTGATTTCCCTCAGGTAAGCAAAGGAAGAAAAAGCACCCATGACTGAAGCCACAGTCTTTTTGTAACCTTACCTCAGAGTGAAATTTTATCACTTTTGCCATATTCTATTCATTGGAAGCTAGTCATTAGGTCCAGCTCATACTCAAGGAGACAGGATGATACAGGTCATGAATAACCAAAAGCAAGTATTATCAAGGGTCATCTTAGAGAATGCCTACCTCACAGCCTAGATGTCCAACATGATAGAATGGGTGAATACATTATGATCTATTTAAATACACTGCAATATTAAAGAACAAGAAAACAAATTACCTGCAGTTACTTGGAACAAGAAATGACTGTCATAAACATAATATTGGAAGAAATGGCACACACATAAAAGAAGAATTATATTGTATAAGTCTATTTATGTAACATTCAAAAAACAGACAAAACTAAACTGTGATAAAAGGAGTCAGATAAAGGATGAAGAAAGGATGGAGTAATGACTGGGAAAAATGCTTCCAGAATACTTGTAATGTCTTAGATCTTGACCTGGATCACAATTACATGAGAGGTTCATTTCATAAAAATATATCAAGCTTTAGACTTTTGGTGTGTGCACTCTTCTGTATGCATGCTATACTTCATAGTTTTTGTTGAAAATTCACCCCAGAAAATTCAGGATTGGATTTATTTGGTAATCTTTTATTTTCTTGTACTTTCAAATTTATAGCAAAGTTGCAAGAACCATACAAAGCACTCATGTATACTCTTGTCCCAGATTCACCAGGGGCTGACATTTGTCCCACTTGCTTTATCATTCTCTCTGTATGTGTATCTGTACATTTTTATCTGGACTGAAATTAAGCTGCAGCTGTCATACCTATTTGCCCCAAATGCTTTATGTGCATTCCCTATGAACAAGGACATTCTTTTAGATAATCAAGGTATAGTCATCAAAATTCGGAAGTTTAACATCAAAATACCATTGTCTCAGCTACAGTCCATAGTACAATTTCACCAATTGTTCCAACAATGCCTTTTCTGGAGGGCGGCAACAAAGCAAGCTTTACTGAGCAATAGCAAAGTGATAGTACCAAGCTCCTGAGGAGAGAGGGGACCCGAGAGGGTTTGCCCCCTGCCCCTTTTTAAGTATAGTCTCCAATTCTAAAATTACATGTTACATTTAGTCATCATGTATTTTTTAATAGATTTTTATTTATTTATTTATTTATTTGACAGAGACCACAAGTAAGCAGAGAGGCAGGCAGAGGGGGGCGGGAAGCAGGCTCCCCACTGAGCAGAGAGCCCAATGCAGGATTCGATCCCAGGACCCTGGGACCATGACCTGAGCCGAAGGCAAGAGGCTTTGACCCATTGAACCACCCAGGCGCCCCAGTAATCATGTCTTTTTAATCTCTTTTAATCTGGAGCAGTTCATCAGTTTTTCAGGACCTCGACTGTTTGGAAGGCCACAGGCCAGTTGGCTATAATGATCCTTCAGTTTGTCTGATGTTTCCTTGTGCTAAGATTGAGCTTTATGCAGTTTTGGCAAGAACACTGCAAACATGATGTTATGTCCTTGTCAGTGCCTCACATCTGAGGTTCCCGATTCTACTTGGTCCCATTGATGGTCATATTAACTTTGATTATTCGCTTAAGGCAGTGACTACCAGATTGTACCACTGTAAAGTTTCTAGTTTTCCCATTGTAGTCACTAGCTAAACTTAGGGGAGATAATTTGAGACTATGTGAGTATCATGTTCCTCAGTCAACTTTGCCCACTAATTTTAGCTTCCATTGATGATTCTTGACTGAAGCAGTTATTAATATGGTCATTGCCAAATGATGATTTTCTAATTCCACCATTCCTTCCTCGTGTGTCATATTTATTAGTTGGCATTCTGCTGGAAAGAGATTTTCCCTTCTCTACATATTTACTTGTTCATCTGTGTACGTCAGCATGGATTCACGGATTCTTATTTCACTTAGTGGATTATGAAGTTCCTATCACTATTAATTTTGAGGCTCCAATTGTCCTGGATTTGGGTAGTAAGAGATCCAAGACAAAATCTTGCCCCTGACTTACTTATTACTAGCCAAGGGATCTCATACTCTGAAATCCCCTTATACTGAAGTAAAAACAGATTGTGCATTTGAACTACACAATGTACCTGAGTACGATAAATGTGTAGGAAAAGGCGGTACAACCAAAGAAGAAAATGCAGAGAACATATGAACCTTATGTAGAGCAATCGCCCTAGTTTGTATCTTTAAGTTTCAGCTATAAATGGTTAACTCAAAGTCAACAACCACAGCAGGGATGAGTTTTAAGGCTCTGCGAAAATCTGCCGCGTTTGTAATCAGGAATAAATAAAGGTTCAAGTTCACAGAGAAATAACTTCAGGCTTCTTTTTTCTTTGCCAGGGAGGCTTCTTTTTCCATCAACTCATAACTCTCAGTTATCTTTCCATTCAGCCTAACAAAGGCTCTGTGGTATCAACTAACAGCAATAGCAAGTAGAAGTTCACCTTATAACTTAGCACAATACGAAAAGAAATAGTTTGTGAGATCAGATTATTTATTTGTTTGTTTGTTTATTTGTTTTGTTGTTGTTGTTGTTCTTATCCAGTCTCAGTATGAGGATGTTTTTCCAGTGAGTACTTTTTATTTATGGAGAGACAATTCTTCTTGCACAACAACGAACTCTATCTTCTGCATCTTAAATACCAAACATAAAAGAAGCATTCTGCTTTTCAAAATCTAGAGTATGTTAAATAACTCCCACCTTTAACAAGAGAGAAAGCCTGTCAGACTGGGCTCTTTTCTTCTATAAAGCCCTGTGAATTACATGTAAGGTTTACGGTAAGCACCTGCAGAACTCTAAAAATGAGACAAATAAAATCAACACATACCATTAGGACATAAGAAGTAAAAGTCCGAATTGAGAGCTTGACCACAGCCTAAACAGTGGAATTAATATATCTAAGAGATTAGAAACTGAAAGGTTGAAACTGAGAGAAATAAAGAGAATTGTAAAGGCAAGTTCAGCCAGAGTTTAGCTGGCTAGCTAGCACTGTGCAGGGAAGAGACTATGGAGAGAACTTCAGTCTCTTACAAGATTGCTTACTTTAACCAGCCTTAGACACAATCAAACATCCAGACCCTCCAAGCTAAGGAAGCTTTTAACATCCTTGGACAACATCCTACAAAGCCTGTCTAAGCAGCAATCAGCATTTGGTGACCCCCCACTATTTTTTCATGCCCTCTTCAAACTGCAATATATATGTTAGAAATTAAGCTCAGTATCTTTAGTCATCCAAACTGTTTTGAAAAGGTTAGAGCAAAAGGATGAGAAGAAAATCATACGTTGTACCGTGAAAGCCGAGAGAGCTTTAGAAAAAAGGGTAATCAACGGTGTCAAATACCGTAGAGAAGTCTAAGAGAATGCGGGCTAAGAATCCACTGTGCCTGGTGATTAGGAAGACAGGATTGTCTTTCAGTGGAATGACAGGGACAGGAGCTGTGGGAATAGGAGGAGTCAAGAGAGCAGAACTAAGAGTGAGCATTGGAAAAATGGAGTTCAGTCCTTGAACATTCAATAATAAAAGGATGAGGAAAATAGGCTAAGAGTTGCATCAAGGTCAAGTGAAGGTTTGGGGGCTTTGGGTGTTATTTTTGTTTTGTTTTGTTTTTGTTTTCTCAGCATAGGGAAGAAAGATTATGTCTGCAGGCAGAGGAGAGAAAAGGAAAGTAAAGGTGCTTAAGCTAGACAAAATGGAGATCATTAAGGGAGAAAATCTTTGATTCTAGATGTTATAGCACTCACAAGGGAGAAAGGGGGAAAACAGAATTGAAGGCACAAGGATAGTTAAAGCTGAAGCTTAGTTCATCTGAAATAAGGAAAGAGAAGGAAACAGATACAGGGTTATTTTGGAATGGATTAAAAGGCTCATCTCACATGGTTTTTTCTTTATTTTGTCAGGAAAGTAGGAGGTAAGAATCCCTTTTAAAGAAGAAGAATGTATGGGTACGAAGGGGCACCCAGAGGGGACTGAGGAGGGAAAAGTCCAGAACAACTGTGGACCCTAAACTAACACAGAATACAAAGTAGGCCCTCACTGGATGTTGAACAAATGGAGAAGACATGGGGGCACCTGGGTGGCTCAGTGGATTAAACCTCTGCCTTCAGCTCAGGTCATGATCTCAAGGTCCTGGGATCGAGCCCCGAATTGGGCTCTCCGCTCAGCAGGGAGCCTGTTTGGAGCCTGCTTTCCCCTCTCTCTCTGCCAGCCTCTCTGCCTACTTGTGATCTCTCTCTCTGTCAGGTAAATAATAAAATCATTTTTAAAAATTGGTAAGACATGAGAAAAGTAATTGTCAAGTCACAGGAAAAACCACAATTTGTTACAATAATCAAAATTTCACATAATTTTTTTGAAGATTTTATTTATTTGTCAGAGAGCAAGCACAAGCAGGGGGAACTGCAGGCAGAGGGAGAAGTAGGCTCCCTGCTGAGTAAGGACCCCCAATTGGGGACTTGATCCCAGGATTCTGGGATTATGACCTGAGTCAAAGGCAGTTGCTTAAACAACTGAGCCACCCAGACATCCTAATTTCACATAATTCTTGTAACATTTTGTAAAACTAAAAACAGAAGGAAGAGTAAGTCACCACATTCAGTGTGACCTGGAGGCTTTCCCCAAAGATCCTAGTAAAAAGAGGAAAAGTAAAAAGAGTTCCAGGGGGCACCTGTGTGGCTCAGTTGGTTGGGCGTCTGCCTTTGGCTCGGGTCATGATTCCAGGGTCCTGAGATTGAGCCCCGCATTGGGGTTCCTGCTGGGCGGGAGTCTGCTTCTCTCTCTCCCTCTGCCTGCCGTTCTGTCTGCTTGTGTTCTTTCCCTAGCTCTCTGTCAAATAAATACATAATATCTAAAAAAAAAAAAAAAAAAAAAAAAAAGTTCCAGGGTTCTACGGCTTGTATTTGTAAATATAGCCCCAGTACTGGGATAGACTTGGAAACCCAGGCTGAGCAAGACAGTACCCTCCCACCAAAAAAATCTTCGTATGAGCTTCACTTACTGTTTTAGCATTAAATCATCATCGTATCTCCAAGTTTGTGATTTTTTAAAATTATGTTGCTTTTTCTTTGTGATTATACATGAGATCACTGCCAACCAACCATCTCTTCCTGACTCCCCAACACCCCTCAGCCAGAGAATCCAAGAGGTTTCCACCATCACCTTGATACTGACAATGATAGAACATTTGTAGCTCCCATCCCTCCCAGAAACTCCAGTGCCACATTTCCATCTGAGTACAAGATACCTCCCTCCACCGGGCAGCCCCATATCCCTGCAAATTCAATATATCCAAAACCATACCTGACCCCTTTGCAATACTCCAGCTCCACTTCTGTGAAAGTCAGGATCCCTTCAAGAGCCAGAAACCACACCAGTTATTTGGAGGGGAATATAAAGAATGGTTAAGTGGGTCTAATGTTGTTAACTATGCAACCCAAAGGGTAAAAAGAGAACTCTAAAAGTATCACAGAAGTAGCAAGTGCAGAAGCAACTGCCACTCCACACTGAGGGAACAAAGGAAAGAAGGCGGGGTTATTAGAAGTTAGAAGCTTAGAGAAGTCCCCCTCAGAACTGAAATTCAGGTATCTGAGGAGGGAGCGGCAGACTACTCGAGCCCGTGTCTTGGCAGGGGGATAAGACTGATTCCGCAAGTGTTGGGGGAAAATGGAAAGATGGATTCCACTTCTGCCCAAAGGACTGCTGGGATGAAGAAGCACTGCTGGGACGCTGTTCACAGGAAATGCAATTAGAGAGGAAGCCCACCTGGAACAAACTAGAGGGAGCCAGTCGTTTCCCGCTCCTCCAGCCTTTCAGTCTCCCCCTAGTGCCCTTTATTGGCAGAGTTGAACAAGGGAGCCAGCTGGTGAGGCAGAAACGCAGTTCAGGAGGTTGCCAGCCCTGGCGTCCCAAAGCAGTCAGGTTTGGAGCTAGGAGACAATTACGTGATAAGTGACAAGGCTTCTGAGCTCTATTAGCTAGGGTCCAGCCAGGAAACAGAAAGCGCTGGAAGTATGTCAGAGGAATTGTACCACAAGGAATTGATTGGTGTATGGGCAATAGAAGAGCTATGAAGTCAAACAGGGACCCACAGCAAAGCAGTCCAGAAATTGACAACGGCAGCTGCTATCCTGCCCTAGGCTGGAGGGACAGTGAGAGCTGGTGGTGTTACTGGAGCCCAGAATCTAAGGGCATCCAGAGGGCACTAGAATCATGGCAAAGTCTGCAGGGAGGGAGCCAGGATTATGGAGAGAAAGCCTGTCTGGCCAAGGAGATACAGCTGTTAGAAATAATGCAGGCAGCAGAGAAAGGAGGAGGAAATACTCTAGTTTCTCTGTCTTTTCTCTCTACACTCCTTTTCAGGCAATGACTTCCATCCACTGCAAACCTATCCAGAAGCCAGAGGGCAAAGAAAAGCAGTATATGTGATACAGACAAAGAAGTTAAGAACAGAGAAGGATCAAGGCAACTGGGTGGTTCAGTCCATTAAGCGTCTACCTTCAGCTCAGGTCATGATCTCAGGGTCCTGGAATGGAGTCCCGCTTCAGAAGAGCTCCCTGCTCTTCAAGGAGCCTGCTTCTCCCTCTTCCTCTGCTCCTCCCCATTTCCCCCTCCCCACCTTCACCCCCACTCATCCTTGCTCACTTTCTCTCTCAAATAAATAAATAAAATCTTAAAAAAAATAAAAAAAAAAAAACAAGAAACAGAAGGATCTGAAAGCAATGAGACAAATGACCAGCACACTAATATAACCAATTATGTCGGTGGCTCCACCGTTTTCTTGGCTTCTCTGCTCAACATCCTCAGTATTCAAGTCCCACAACCAGTGTTTGACCCAACTTGAGATACAGTGATTTTCCTTTGAAATGTCTCTAATATCTGTCTCTTTCCATTATATTGGCCTAGCTTAATTCAGGCCTTCCTTGCTGCAGATAAAATGTTTGCAATAATCTCCTCCTAACTGGTCTTGAACCGCCAGTTTCTTTCCAGTACTATGTCTATGCCAGGGGTCAGCAAACACTGACTAATGGGCCATATCTATTTTTGTACATAAAGTTTTATTGGAACATTGCCATGCTCCTTTGTTTACTGCTTTCACACAGCAATGACAAAGTTCAGTACTTGTGACAGAGACCATATGGCTCACAAAGACTAAAACATTTACTTTCCAGCCCTTTATACGTTAAGTTTGCTGACCCTTGAAATGGACTAGTCTGCTCCTTTCTGTTACTAATCTTCCTAAACTACTCTTCCTTGTGTCATTTTCCTGCCTTCAAATTATTCTTCATGTCCATACAATAAAATCCAAAGCCCACAGCTTATCACGATTCAACACACTCCCGAAACTGGTGCCAGATTTAAATTAATGTTTAAACCAATGATTGGGGGGGGGGGGGGCCTGGGTGGCTCAGTAGTTAAGCCGCTGCCTTCGGCTCGGGTCATGATCCCAGGGTCCTGGGATCGAGCCCCCCATCGGGCTCTCTGCTCGGCAGGGAGCCTGCTTCCTCCTCTCTCTCTGCCTGCCTCTCTGCCTACTTACGATCTCTGTCTGTCAAATAA
>NC_081569.1:72559367-72624681 GCF_022355385.1 Mustela nigripes
GGGGGGGGGGGGTGCCTGGGTGGCTCAGTAGTTAAGCCGCTGCCTTCGGCTCGGGTCATGATCCCAGGGTCCTGGGATCGAGCCCCCCATCGGGCTCTCTGCTCGGCAGGGAGCCTGCTTCCTCCTCTCTCTCTGCCTGCCTCTCTGCCTACTTACGATCTCTGTCTGTCAAATAAATAAATAAAATCTTTTAAAAAAAAATTAAATTAAATAAATAAACCAATGATTGGGGCGCCTGGGTGGCTCAGTGGGTTAAAGCCTCTGCCTTCGGCTCAGGTCATGGTCCCAGGGTCCTGGAATCGAGCCCCGCATTGGGCTCTCTGCAAAGCAGCGAGCCTGCTTCCCCGCTCTTTCTGCCTATCTCTCTGCCTACTTGTGATCTCTGTCTGTCAAATAAATAAATAAAAATCTTTAAAAATAAATAAATAAATGATTTAGTGAGATAGTGAATATAATGTAGCACAATACCCAGCACATAATAATTAAAATATCATTGTTTTATTTAATCTACTTTTCCAGTTATCTACCACATCCCCTCTCTTCATATTCACCCCATTTTTTCTTTGTTTTTCTTCTTTTTAAGTTAATTTATTTTAGTAATCTCTACACCCAACATGAGGCTCAAACTCACAACTCTGAGATCGAGTCTCATGCTCTTCCAACTGAGCCAGCCAAGCATACCCCATTTTTTGTTTCTGAGCTCACCAATAATATAGTAATTATTTTTTAAATAATGTTGTAAGCTGAATTGTGTCTCCCCAAAATTTGTATATTGAAATTCTAACAACCCCAGTACTTCAGACTGTAACTACATTTGAAGATAAGATCTTTTAAAAAGTGATTAAGTTAAAATAAAGTAGGGATGCCTGGGTGGCTCAATTGGTTAAGCTGCTGCCTTCGGCTCAGGTCATGATCCCAGGGTCCTGGGATCGAATCCCACATCCAGCTCCTTGCTCAGCTGGGAGCCTGCTTCTCTCTCTCCCTCTGCCTGCTGCTCCCCCTGCTTGTGCTCTCTCTCTGTGTCAAATAAATAAATAAAATCTTAAAAAAAAAAAAGTTAAAATAAGGTATTTTGGGTAGGCCCTAATTTCATATGACCAGTGTCCTTATAAAAATTATAAGGTTGAAAAGAAAAAATTATAGGGGTGCCTGGGTGGCTCAGTGAGTTAAAAATAAAGCCTCTGCCTTCAGCTCAGGTCATGATCCGGGGGTCCTGGGATCGAGCCCCACATCGGGCTCTCTGCTTGGCGGGGAGCCTGCTTCCTCCTCTCTCTCTGCCTGCCTCTCTGCCTACTTGTGATCTTTGTCGAATAAATAAATAAAATCTTTAAAAAAGAAAAAAAATTATGAGTTTGGGGTGCCTGGGTGGCTCAGTCAGTTGAGCGTCCAACTCTTGGTTTCAGCTCAGGTCATGATCTCATGGGTCATGGGATCGAGCCCCATTGTGGTCAGGCTCCATGCTTACTCAGGAATCAGCCTGAAGATTCTCTCCCTCCGCCCCTTCCCCCTTCATATGTGCACGAGCTCCATCTCTCTTTTTTTCTCTAAAATAAATAAATCTGGGGAGCCTGAGTGGCTCAGTTGGTTAAACGTCTGCCTTCGGCTCAGGTGGCAATCCCAGGGTCCTGGGATGGAGTCCTGCATGGCTGCCTCTCCCACTCCCTCTGCCACTCCCCCAGTTTGTACTCTCTGTCAAATAAATAAGTAAAATCTTTTAAAATAAAATAAATAAACCTTTTTTAAATAAAAAAAGAATTACAGGGTTAAACTCAATTGCGGACCAGTGTTCATAGTGTCCTCCACACACCATACTCATTGCTTTGTTTGTGCTGTTGTCTGGCTCCCTCTTCCTCCAAGCGCCAACCAAAATCTCATCCACTGTCCTCGTTCATGAATTTCCCTATTGTGGCCCTGTTAATTTTGAACTCCCAGTTAGTCTGTATTTTGTTACCAAAAACTTCACTGTAAATTTGTTTTTAAAGTATTTTAATCATGTCATGCATCTCTATTTTTTCCTCTCTAGACTACGAATTTCTCTGGGGTTTTTTTCTGTGTCTTAGAGCAGTTAGTGCTGAAAAATGAACAAAAGAAAAATTATGGAAGACCAATATTTATGTATAAATATGTATCTTTTTTTTTTTTTAGATTTTATTTATTTATTTGACAGACAGAGACCACAAGTCGGCAGAGAGGCAGACAGAGAGAGAGAGAGAGAGGAGGAAGCAGGCTCCCCGCAGAGCAGAGAGCCCAAGGCGGAGCTCAATCCCAGGACCCCTGAGATCACGACCTGAGCCAAAGGCAGAGGCCTTAACCCACTGAGCCACCCAGGCGCCCCAATATAAAGGAAGACCAAATAGGACTGCCGATATCATACTCTACCGAAAGTGGTTTTTCACTCTAATTACAGAGGGGTTTTATTGCCTAGAATGGTGCCAGGTACATTAAAGGCACTCAACACACACTTTGTTAAATGAATGAATGCTTTTATGTGGTACTGTAAATTGCTGTACAGTAATTACATTAATAATTCTTATGTTATTAATATTTAGTTATAGCCAGTGCCAATTTTTAAGTTAATGAATTCCTAGTGTTGGCTCTTTTAAAAGATTTCCTGATTAAGCCTAAGGAACATTCTGCATAGGGAAAAATCATCTGTGCATAATTAAAAGTTACAGATAATTACATATAGGTGTTTGATATAGAGACATGATATAATAAACAGTGAAGTACAGACTCGAAGTCTCTCCAAACAGTATATTTTTGCAAAAGACAATACTGCTTTGCTTTATTGTCCATTCTGCCTGGAATGCTGTATCATTATCTTTATTTCTCTTTCTCTTTTTTTAAGATTTTATTTATTTATTTGACAGAGAGAGATCACAAGTAGGCAGAGAGGCAGGCAGAGAGAGAAAGGGGGAAGCAGGCTCCGTGCTAAGGGAGCCTGATGGGGCTTGATCCCAGGACCCTGAGACCATGACCTGAGCTGAAGGCAGAGGCTTAAACCACTGAGCCACCCAGGCGCTCCTTTCTCTGTTTCTATTAACTAATCTAAGGCCAAGATTTAAAGTGGCTTCCTTGGGGCACCTGGGTGGCTCAGTTGTTAAGCATCTGCCTTTGGCACGGGTCATGACCCCAGGGTCCTGGAATTGACCCCCGCTTTGGGCTCCTTGCTCAGTGAGAAGCCTGTTTTTCCCTCTCCCGCTTCCCCTTCTTGTGTTCCCTCTCTCATTGTCTCTTTCTCTGTCAAATAAATAAAATCTTTAAAAAAGAGATTTTATTTATTTGACAATGAGAGACACAGAGATAGAGGGAACACAAGCAGAGGGAATGGGAGAAGGAGAAGCAGGCTTCCCGCCTAGCTGGGAGCCTGATGTAGGGCTCCATCCCAGAACTCTGGGATCATGACCCAAGCCGAAGGCAGACACTTAACAACTGAGCCACCCAGGTGACCCTAAATAAATAAAATCTTAAGGGTTCCTGGGTGGCTCAGTGCGTAAAGCCTCTGCCTTCGGCTCGGGTCATGATCCCGGGGTCCTGGGATCGAGCCCCACATCGGGCTCTCTGCTCGGTGGAGATCCTGCTTCCCTCTCTCTCTGCCTGCCTCTCTGCCTACTTATGATCGCTGTCAAATAAATAAATAAAATCCTTAATAAAATAAATAAAATCTTTTAAAAAAAGGTTTCCTCCATGAAGCCATCCCTGGTGTTCTCTTAGTTAGAAACAGTCTCTCCACAGAATTGTTAAAGCACATTATGTGTATCTCACAAAGGCACCAAATATCTCAAAGACACCAAAGAATGAATATCCATGCTGGATGAAAAAGTAAAATAATTACTAGAAAATTAATTTTTTAAAGATTTTATTTATTTGACAGAGAGACTGAGATCACAAGCAGGGAGAGAGAGAGGGAAGCAGGCTCCCTCATGACCCGAGCCGAAGGCAGAGGCCCAACCCACTAAGCCACCCAGGCACCCCCAGAAAATTAATTTTTAAAAAATTTCTAAGTTAAATTTATGGATAACTGAGGCAAATACACTATTTTGACAGAGCAATGACTTCTATAAACTTTTTTTACTTATGAATGAAATGTATTGATGTATAACACATAAAACGTGCCCATTTAAGTGAATTGTTTGCTGAGTTTTTGATAAAGGTTATTCACCTATAAAACCACCAACACAATCAAAATGTGCAATATTTCTATCATCACAAAATGTTCCCTCTAACCTTTCAGCTGTCAATTCTACCCTCACTCACACACCCACAGCTCCAGGCAATCATTGATCTGTTTCTGTCACATTTGATTCATTTCTGTCACATTTTTCAGCTCTAGAACTTTAGATAACGAAACTGAATTATGGATTCTCTTGTCCCTGGCTTCTTTGGTCAGCATAGTGTTTCTGAAAATCACCCATGTCGTGTGTATCAGTAGTCCATTCCTATTTATTGCTAGTGCATTCCATCCCACCAGGATTTATCTAATCACATACAGATGAATATTTGTTTCCAGTTTGGTGTTACTATGAATAAAACTGCTGTGAATACTCCTTACAAGTCTTCTTGTGAACATATATTTTCATTTCTCTTTAAAAAATAGCTAGAAGTGGCATTGCTTGGTCATTTAGTAAGTGTACATTTAATTTTATATGAATCTGCCAAGTGATTGTACCATTTTGCATTCCTACCAGCAATTTATGAAAGTTCTACTTGCTTCACATATCCACCGCAATACCTGGTATTATCCATCAATTAATTTCAGCAATTCTAGTAGTACGTAGAAGTAAATCAGTGTGGTTTTATTTTGCATTTCCTTGATGACTAATGATTTTGAATGTCTCTTCATGTGATTTTGGCTATTCTTTTTCTTTTCTTTTCTTTTCTTTTCTTTTTAAGTAGGCTCCATGTCCAGTGTGGAGCCCAACTCAGGGCTTGAGCTCACAATCCTGAGATCAATACCTGAGCTGAGATCAAGAGTTGGATGCTCACCCAAATGAGCCACCCAGGCACCCTGATTTCTAACTATTCTTTCTACCATCTTCTTTCATGAAATGCCTGTTCAAAACATTTGCCAATTTTCATGGGCTACATTGTTTTTAATCATTAAATTATAAAAAGAATCATTTATATATCTTAGATACAAATCTTTTGTTGGATGTATGTATTGTGATTATTTTTCCAGTCTATGCTTGCCTTTTAATTTTTTTTAATGCCTTTCAAAGGGCCAGCATTTTAAATTTTGATGAAGTCCTATTTATCAAATTTCTCTTTTATGACTTGTGTTTTTGTATCCCATCTAGGAAACCTTTGCCTATTCCAAGGTATTTTGTGCTTTCTTCTAGAAAATTTATAGTTTTAGCCTTTAAGCCTAGGATTATGACCCATTTTAAATTAATTTTTATATATAGTACAAGCTAAGAGTTGAGGATTGAATTGTTCTTATAGGGATATCCAGTTATTCCAGCATCATTTGTTGAAAAGATTTCCTTTTTCCTTTGCATTGCCTTAACACTCTTATTGAAATAAGTTGATCATGTATGTGTGGGTTTTTTTCTGAACACTATTCTGTTCCTTTGATCTAAATATCTATCTTATGCCAGTACCACACTGCCTTCATTATTGTTGTTTTATAGTAAGTCCTGAAATCTGGTACTGTAAGTCCTCCAACTTTGTTCTTCTATTTCAAAAAGTGTTTTGTCTATTCTAGATCTTTTATATTTTTCATATAAATATTTCATATAAATTATTTGTCAGTTTCTACAAAAGTGCTGGGATTTTTATTGAGATTGCTATAAATCACTTTGAGAAGAATCAACCTCTAAACAATACTGAGTCTTAAAATCCATCAACATGGTTTATCTCTCCACTTGATGAAACCTCCCCCTCAGTAATATTTTGTAGCTGTCATTATACAAGTCAGACACATATTTTGGGTTCCTTTGTTTGTTTGTTTACACTCATTTTTGTTAAATGTACTCATAAATGTTTCTTGGTTTAGATGCTCTTGTAAATGGCATTTTTTATTTTCCAATTGTTTATTGTTAGTGTATAGAAATTGATTTTTTGCATATTGACCTTGTATCCAGCAACCTTATCTAATTTACATGTTAGTTTGGGTATAATTTTTTTAATATTTTTTTATTTATTTGAGAGCAAGCACATGCACCTGGGCAAGCAACAGGAGGTGCAGAGGGGGAGTGAAACGGAGAGAATCTCAGTCAGACTCTGAGCTGAGACCAGAGCCTGACTTGGGTCTCAATCTCATGACCCTGAGATGAGGACCTGAGCCGAAATTAAGAGTTAGATGCTTAACTGACTGAGCCACCCAAACACCCCTAGAAGTTTTTTATATATTCCTCAAAATCTTCCTTTTTTCCCAGCTTTATTGATATATGATTGGCATATAATATTGTATAACTGTACAATGTAATAAGTTAATATACATTGCAAAACAATTACCAATAAAGTAAGTTAGCATAGTCATCACCTTGCATAGTAACAATCTGTGTGTGTCAATAACATTTTTCCAGATTTATTGAGGTAAAATGACACACAGTCAATTTTAAGTTAGGGTGTACAGCATGACTTGACTTACATATATTACAAAGTAATTACAATAGATTTAGTTAACATCCATCATCTCATATACAAAAAGGAAAGAAAATGGTTTTTATCTTGTGATGAGAACTCCTAAGATTTATTCCTTTAACAACGTGCAAATATACCATACAAAATATGCCATATTACCTATTGTCATCATGTTGTACATTATATCCCCAGTACTTATTTATACCTGGAAGTTTGGACCTTTGGACCACTTTTATCCATTCTGCATGTCCCACCCCCTGCCTTTGATAACTACAAATCTGATCTCTTTCTTCTATGAGTTTTTTTAAAATCCACATAAGAGATCATACAGTATACTTTCTCTGTGTGACTTATTTCACTTAGCGTAATGCTTTCAAGGTCCATCCATGCTGTCACAAATGGCAGGATTACCTTCTTTTTTGTGACTGAATTACTTGCCATTGTACATTTATACCACAATTTCTTTTTTCCATTCATCCTCCCACAGATATTTGGATTCTTTCCTCGTCTTGGCCATTATACATAATGCTACTGTGAACATGAAGGTGCACACATCTCTTTGATGTAGTGTTTTTGTTTCCTTCAGATATATTCCCACACATGGAATTTCTGGATCATATAGTAGTTCTATTTTTAATTTTTTGAGAAACTTCTGTTTTCCATAGTGGCTGTACAAGGCCACTGTAAATACTGTGACAGATGGTTCATATGGGGGCACCAAAGTAACAGTTCGGGGTTTTTTTCCCCCAAGAGTCCTGTAGTTGTATATTTGTCATCACCTGTAACTGTATTAATTTTTCAAAGTAAACTTTAAAATCTTATTTACAATAGCATCCAACATTTGTGATTGATAGGTGATAACCCCCACTATTACTAAATCTGGATTATAATTTTTGCCTTTCTTTACCATTTCTGTCTAGTACATTTCAGATGTTAGGGTTGGGAGCTGACAGACAAGAAATCCCTGGGATTTTGCAGTCAGTACCTGACAGCCCTTTAGGTGGCCTTTAACTTCAATTTCCTCTCAATCTTCCCAACACACTGCGCGATCTTGTTAATAGGGCCCTTAGCGTCTTCTTACCCACTTCAAATATGGCCGCTGAGTTCCAGTCTCAGTTACCACACGATCATGGCAACAGCTCTGGCTTCATGCCCATTTCCAAAAGGGCCTCTTCCCGCGAGGCTGAAGTTCTGAGTGCGCAAGCGCAAGCGCAAGCGCACTCAGCCCATTTCCCGGCAAAATGGCGGTAGGTTTAATGTACGGTCGCCGGGAGCTTCTGCGCCTCTTACGGCCACAGCGTCAGGTAAGGCTACTCCAGTGCTGAGCGCCAGGACCCAGCCCTATCCCCATGATCCCAGCCAGAGACAGCTCATGCCAGGAACAGCCTGAGCAGACGCTGACCTCACCGGGACCTGCCTCTCTTGACCTAGGCTCGCATGCGTACATGGGAGGGTTACGTCCCCGACCCTGGGCTCAGCGGCCGCATATTGTTGTCGCATATTGTCTGTCGGTCCCGATGTCACCCCTGCCACGGAAACGTCAGCCTCGACCTCTGTGCTCCGGGGTGGACCTGCGGTAACCGAGAGCCAGGCTGCACTAAGTGCATGCCTTCGGGCCAGCCATCTGCGCGCGGAGAGTAATAGTGACTTCACCTGTGGTAGAAGGTTGCGTGCTTCGTGGCGAATGAACATGTTTAGTGACATCTGCTCCTGATAAAGGGGCTCCATCCTTCTTTTACCCTCTCAGTTCCACAGCGTCGCAGGGCCCTCGCCTTGGCCGCGGAAACCGCTGACTGCGGGGCTCCTCTCTCCAAGCGGCCGGTGCTTCGAGCGCCCGCACTATGTCGTCCTCGCTGGCTCTGGACCCCGGAGCCTCAGTACCTCCGTGATCTTGTTCGCAGAAGCCCAGGTAAGAGGCGATTCGTCCCTGCGACATTAGGAGTAGTGTTTGTTGGTCGGTTTTATTTTGTTTACAAGGAGGAGGGATGTGGCACACTCCATGCAGCTCCCAAAATTGTAGCATCAGTGGGGAAATAATTGAAAGTACAGCAGGATAGATTGATGTTATAAACAAGGCGTTGTTTGCCATAATGGTGGCAAGCCCCTGATGGTGTATGAGATATGATTCCAGGTGTGTGTGTGTGTGTGTTAGAAAAGTTATAAATTTCATATGAATGACTTCTTGGGTATTAATATTTCTGATGGTGAGACCAAGTGAATATTTTGGTCTTAAAAACTGAATTGTTTTAAATGAAAATTAGTATAGTTTCAGTATCTGTAAAATTGTGCCAGTGAAACTCAAATGACCGTGACGTTTGGAACACTGATAGAAGAAATAACTTCCTAATAGGAAAGAAAGTCAGGAAGTCTTACTTTAAGTAACTCGTCTTCCTGTCCCGAGGAAAAAGTAAGATGTCCTTTTAAGCCTTGAATTCTGTGTAGTCTACACTGTAGACTAACCCAGAGAACAAGAAGTAGAAAGTCAATAGAACAACCTGATACTAGTTATTAGGGGGCTTGTGATTTCTGTATGTCCGCCCTACTGAGTATTACACATGATTTCCTTTTGCACAGGTTCAGGGCCCTCCTGCAACTCCCTCACCCACAGCAGTACCTGAGGTGGCTTCTGGAGAAACCGCAGATGTCGTCCAAGCTGCTGCAGAACAGAGCTTCGCTGAACTGGGTCTGGGGTCATACACCCCAGTGGGACTGATTCAGAACTTACTGGAATCTATGCATGTTAACCTAGGCCTACCTTGGTGGGGGGCCATTGCTGCATGTAAGGGAAACACATCCTGGCCAAGGGTAGAAGAAATGGGAACTTAGGGGTAGAACTTCAAAGATAGCCTTTCTGTAAGTGGGTGGAGGGAATACAGCTGACCCTTGAACGACCTGTGGGTTAGGGGCACTAACCCCGCCCAGCAGTTGAAATTTCATAACTTTTGAGTCCTCAAAAACTTAATAGCCTACTGTTAGAGCCTTACTGATAACATAAACAGTTCGTACACGTTTTGTATGTTACATGTATTCTACATTCTTACAATAAAGGAAGAAAAAAATACATGTACAGTACTGTTTAAAAACAACAACAACAACATATGCTTGGGCCCAGGGAGTTGAAACCCCTGTTGCTCAAGGGTCAACTGTAGTTGCAGAAGTTTAGGGGTCAGAAAAGCAGATGATTCAGACAAGGAATAGAGGCTCTTGATCCTTAGATACACACTACTACTCTTTCCTAAAGGACATTATAAAACCACTGGATCACCTGGGATTCAACAAGTGTAGATCTTTAATGTGAACATGGGGTTAGAGTAAGGAGACCTTGTTAACAGTGATGAAGCTGCCCTGGTTTAGGTGATAGGTCAGGCCTGGTGCTTAAACCTCCCCACGCACCCACCCCTGCCGCCAGTAGGAAGGTGCCCACATTGTTTCTCTTGCAGGCTAAGACTATACTTTAAATTCTGTTCTTCCTACACCTTGCTCTGGTGATCAGCTTTTTCCGTAGGCCTTCAGCTTCTCTCTTTTTACTGCCCTATTCTGAAAATATAAACATGTTCAAGTATACCATGGATTTCTTGAGGAAAAGTCCCTTCTTTTCATCCTTAGTTCTTTCTTCTTTCAAAGCTCTTATTTAAAAGACTGTTCTGTATGCAGTGGACTTACTTCTTTCTTTCCACTCTTTGACACTCAGCAATCTGACCTTTTCTTTTTAGCAATCTGACTTACTAAAACCACCTCATTTTGTCAGTAACATCATTATTGAACCCATTTTTCATACTTGATCTTTCTGTGTTAGACACTTTTTTCCAATTTATTTTATTGTAGTTTAAATACAATATTACATTAGTTTCAGATGTATAACATAGTGATTCAAGATATATGTTATGAAGTGATCACCATGTAACCATATAAAGTTTGTTACAGTATATTAACTGTAAGTCTCTATGCTGTACATTGCATCCCTGGATCATCTTTATTTGCAACTGGAAGTTTGTACCTTTTTTTTTTTTTTTTTTAAGTTTATTTAAGCCAATCCCTAGGGTGCCTAGCTGGTTTCAGTTGATGGAGTGTGCAGATCTTTATCTCAGGGTCATGTCATGATCCTGACCCATACATTGGGTGTGTAGGGCTTGAATTCACAACCCCGGGATCAAGAGCCACATGTTCCACTGACTGAGCCAGCCTAGCACCCCTGAAAGTTTGTACCTTTTAATTTCCTCCCATTTTGCCCATCTTCTCTAGTCCCCTCCCCTCTGGCAACCAGACTGTTCTCTGTATCTATGAGTCTGTTTTGTTTTCTAGATTTCACACAAGTGAAATTATAAGATGTTTATCTTTCTCTGTCTTATTTCACATAGCCTAATACCCTATCGGTCCATCCGTGTCACTGATGGTAAGAGCTCACTTTTTTTTTTTTCTTTTAAGATTTTATTTATTTATTTGACAGGCAGAAAAGCAGGCAAAGAGAGAGGAGGAAGCATGCTCCCTGCAGAGCAGACAGCCCGATATAGGGCTGGATCCCAGGTGGGATCATGACCTGAGCCGAAGGTAGAGGCTTTAACCCACTGAGCCACCCAGGTGCCCCTCACTTTTTTTTTTTAAATCACTGCTTAATACTCTGTCGTGTGTTTATATGCCACACCTTCTTTATTCATTCATCTATCTACAGATATTTAGGTTACCTCCATATCTTCACAATTGTAAATAATGCTACAGTGAACTTACAGGTGCAAATACATTTTTGTTTTGGGGTTTTTGGGGGTTTTTAAGATTTATTTAAGAGAAAGAGCAAGTGCGTCTTTCAGACTCCCCACTGAGTGTGAAGTTGGACACAGGGCTGTACAATTTTGCATTCTCACCAGTGGTGCACCAGGGTTCTCTTCTCCACATCCCTTCCCCCCACCCCCAGAGATTTCATTTATTTGACAGAGACAACACAAGCAGGGAGAGTGGGAGAGAGAGAAGCAGGCCTCCTCCGAAGCAGGGAGTCTGACTCGGGGCTCAATACCAGGACCCTGAGATCATGACCTGAGACAAAAGCAGATGTTTAACTGACTGAGCCACCCGGGTGCCCCCTTAAATATGAGGTTTTCATATATGACCTTTCTTATAGTGAGGTATATTCTCTCTAAACACAATTTATTGAGAGATTTTATCTTTAATGGATGTGGAGTTTTGTCAGATGCTTTTTCTGCACCTGTTGAGATGATCATACATTTTTCTTTCATTTTGTTAATGTGGTAAATCACACTGAATTTGTGAATATTAAACCATCCTTGAATTCCCAGAATAAATCTCACTTGATCAGGGTGAATCATCCTTTAAATGTATTATTAAATGTGTTATCAAATGTATTAAATCATCCTTTAGATACATTGTTATAAATTACAGTAGTTGGGTAAAAAAATTTTTTTAATTTTTTTTATTTATTTGACAGAGACAGCGAGAGAGGGAACACAAGCAGGGGGAGTGGGAAAGGGAGGAGCAGGCTTCCTGCCAAGCCGGGAACCCAATGTGGGCTTGATCCCAGGACTCTGGGATCATGACCTGAGCTTCAGGCAGATGCCTAATGACTGAGCCACCCGGGCGCCCCAGTTTGGTAATATTTTGTTGAGGTTTTTTGCATCATTTATATTCACAGATTTTGGCCCGTATAGTTTTCTCTTTTTTTAATGTCTTTGTCTGCTTTTGCTATCTGGGTAATGCTGGCCTTGTAGAATGAGTTTGAAAGCTTTTCTTCCTCTTCTATCTTCTGGAATAGTTTAAGGATAGGTATTAACTCCTCTATGTTTGGTAGAATTCACCTGTGAAGTTATCTGGTCTTTGGAGTGTTTTTTGTTGGGATTTTGATTGCCCATTCAGTTTCATTACTAGTAATTGGTCTGTTCAGATTTTCTATTTCTTCCAGATTGAGTTTTGGAAGATTGTATGTTTCTGGGAGTTTATACATTTCTTTTAGGTTGTCCCATTTGTTGGCATGTAATTGTTTATAGTACTCTCTTGCAATCCTTTGTGTTTGTGTTTCCTAGGTGGTGGTGGTTGTTAAATTCCTTCACTTCTGATTTTATTTGGGCCCTCTTTTTCTTAGTGAGTCTGGCTAAAGCCTTACCAATTTTATCTTTTTTAAAGAACCATCTCTAGTTTTGTTAATCTTCTCTATTGCTTTTTTAGTCTATTTCATTTGTTTCTGCTTTAATATTCATTATTTCCTTCCTTCTACTAACTTAGGGCTTTGTTCTTTTTCTGGTTCATTTAGCAGTATGGTTAGGTTGTTTGAGATTTTTCTTTCCTAAGATAGGCCTATACCACCATAAGCTGCCCTCTTTGGTTTGTTGGTTTTTTGGTTGGAACATGTAGTTCATTTACACTTAAACTAATTACTGATAGATATATACTTCTTACCATATTTTCTTCTTTTTTAAGATTTTATTTATTTATTTGACAGAGAGAAAGATCACAGGTAGGCAGAGAGGCAGGCAGAGGGGAAAGGGGAAGCAGGCTCCCCGCTGAGCAGAGAGCTCGATGCGGGGCTCAGTCCCAGGACCCTGAGATCATGATCTGAGCTGAAGGCAGAGGCCCAACCCACTGAGCCACCCAGGAGCCCCTACCATTTTCTTAAGTAACCTCTACATCCAATGTGGGGCTTAAACTCAGGACCCTTAGGTCAAGAATCACATGCTCTACTGACTGAGCCATCCAGGTGCCCCTCTTACCATTGTATTGATTTCTGGTGGTTTTGTAGTTCTCTGTTGCTGTCTTCTCCCTTGTAATTTGGTGATATGCCTTAGTGTTATGTTTATATTCCTTTCTCTTTATTTTTATGTGTTCTATTATAGGTATTTGGTTAATGGTTACCATTAAGTTCCTATTTAACACTGTATGTATAGAAATCTTATATAAATGTATGTAAGTTGATGGTTGCTTTAAATTCAAGTGGATTCTAAAAATACTAGTCCCCCCTTCCCACATTTTATGAGGTCTTGTCCCCCCCAAGCTTTAAAAACTTATTTAGAAAACCTGTTAAATAATTGTGTAATAATTTGAATGGGTAGGTTATACAAAAAAATGGCTTGAAAATTCCCACACTGTTTTTAACATTGTATCTTAGAATTAATATTCTAAGATATTTGTGATATTCTAATATTTTTGTATCCATTGACTAATTATTGTAGGTCTAGATGATTTTACTACTTTTGTAACCTTCACCCTAGCTCTGTAGATAATTATCCACTACCTTTATTATATGTTTACTAGTGAGATTTTTTTTCATAAATTTTCTTATTTCTAATTATGGCCTTTTCTGTTTTGAGAAGTCCCTTTAACATTTCTTTTATAGGGCTGGTTCAGTGTGGATGAACTCTTTAGCTTTTGCTTATGTGGGAAACTCCTTATCTCTCCTTCAATGTGAGTGATAACCTTGCCAGGTAGAGTATTCTTGGTTGTAAGTTTTTTCCTTTCACTATTTTGAATATATTATGCCACTCTCTTCTGGCCTTTGAAGTTTTTGCTGAAAAATCAGCTGATTGCCTTATGGGGGTTCCTTGTATGTAACTAGGTTTTGTTTTGTTTTGTTTTTTCTTGCTGCTTTTAAGATTCTTTAACTGTTGGCATTTTGGTAACTAGTCTTACTGTGAGTCTCTTTAGGCTCACCTTTTTTGGGATTCTCTGTGCTTTTTGGACTTGATTATCTCTTTCCTTTGCCAGGTTAGGGAATTTCTCAGCTGACAGGTTTTCTGTCCCTTTCTCTTTCTTCTCCTGGATCCCTGTAATGCTAGTGTTAGTTAGACCTGATGTTGCCTCACAGGTTCCTTAAACTGTCGTATGTTCCATTTGCATGATTTTCACTACCTTTCAGATCACTGATTTGTTCTTCTGCATTACCTAATATGCTGCTGAATCCCTCTAGTGGACTTACTTCAGTTACTGTATTCAGCTCTGATTTTTTTTTTTTCATAGTTCTCATTTTGTTCATTCTTTGGAGTTCGGTGGGTATGTTTATGGCTATTACTCTGACCTTTTTATCTGGTAGATTGTTCATCTCTTTAGTTGTTTTTTTGTTGTGTTTTTTGTTTGTTTGTTTGTTTTGTTTTTTAAAGATTTTATTTATTTATTTGTCAGAGAGAGAGAGCGAGCGAGCGAGCACAGGCAGACAGAATGGCAGGCAGAGGCAGAGAGAGAAGCAGGCTCCCTGCCGAGCAAGGAGCCCGATGTGGGACTCGATCCCAGGACGCTGGGATCATGACCTGAGCTAAAGGCAGATGCTTAACCAACTGAGCCACCCAGGTGTCCCTCTTTAGTTGTTTTTCTGAGGTTTTGTCTTATTTCATTTATAACATGCTCTCTGTTTCATTTTTGCCTAACTCTCTGTTTCTTTGAATTAGATCAGTTCTGCTCTTGGTCTTGAAGGAGTAGCTTTTTGCAGGCGTCCTGTGAGGTTCAGTAGTGCAAACTTCGCAGTCACCTGATCCAGGTGCCTTAGGGGTTCTTTGTGTGGGCTGCATGCACCCTCCTCTTATGGCTGGGTCACTGTTGGTGCAAACTCAGTGGTTTGCAGGGCTGTCTCCTGACACAGCTGTCTGCAGGGCTTAGCCACAACTCCTTCAGGTATGCTGGTAAGCAGGGCTGTCCCCCATCCTGTCTAAGGTCCTGCCACTGCTGCTGTTGGGTGGGCAAGTGTCGGGGGTGGGTCTCAGCACAACTGGCTACAAGGCCCAGCTGTGACAGCTATAGTCCACTGATGGGGAGGCCAGGCCTCCTGTGTGGCTGACTGTGAGGTCCAGCTGCTGTGGGTGCTCTAGTATATGCAGGACAGGGGCCGCTTGTTGGGGGGTGTGGCTCTGGTGCAGGCTCAGGCCATCTGGGTGTGGCAGGGGCAGGGAGCCACTTAAGGGCTCTTGGCCTGTGGGTCACTTGGACTGGACAAGCTGGTGCTAGCACAGTAGATGGAGAATGTCAGAAATGGTGCCCGCCAGCTCTTCCATCCCCAGATTATCTTCCAGATTATCTTCCAACAGATCCCTGCCCTGCCAGCATGCCCCCAAATTAGTCCATGAATCTCCTTCATGTGTGGCCCAGGTGTAAGCCTCGCTGGTTTTGTTGTTTTTGTTTTTTTAAGATTTTATTTATTTATTTGATAGATAGAGATCTCAAGTAGTCAGAGAAGCAGGCAGAGGGAGAGGAGGAAGCAGGCTCCCCACCGAGCAGAGAGCCCGATGCGGGGCTCGATCCTGAGACCATGACCTGAACCCAAAGCAGAGGCTTTAACCCACTGAACCACCCAGGCGCCCTGCCTCGCTGATTTTCAAAGCCAGTGTTGTAGGGCTGGGAACAAAATATGGGGCTTGGACCTCTTGTTTCACAGTGTCTATCTCTCTGGTTGTGAAATCCCTGCCACTGTGGGTCCTGACGAGACCCTGTCTGGCCTCCTACCCAACTCAAAATGACTTTTTCTTTATATCCTTAGGTGTGTAAGATCTGTTTTGCTAAAGTTCTTTATACAGAGGTAATTCTATATGGAGTTGTAGATTTTGGTATATTCTTGAGAGGATGTAAGCCCAGGATCTTTCCTCCTCATCCATTATGATCCCCTTGGGTCTAGGGTCTGAATTAGACACATTAGACCTTGAAATCTTTCCGTTAGCTTTTGTGATCATCTTTCCTGATTTTCTTCCGGTCTTTCTAACCACATCTTTCCCTGCCATTGCCCAGTTCTCAGTCTACTCCTTCAAGGCTAGTATTTTCCATTTCATCCTTAGCTTCCCTTCTCTTTCCACCCCATATCAACTATGGTAAGGTTGATAAAGCCTAATCCCATATTCCCCACTGCACCACCACCCTCTCTTCTCAGCCCAGCCCACCTTCCTTGTCTACAGATAAACTAAATATTTTTTGAATGATCAGGAAATAGGAAGTATAAGAAACAGGGAGGAACTATAGTAAGCCACCAGATTACTTCCTACCCTAGGGATTTCTAGGATAGTGGCTTTCACTCTTCATTCCTAGGAGCCCCCGATCTATAATGGTGCCTCTGAGAAAAGCAAAGGCTAGAGCTTGAATAGTTCTGTAGCCAGACTACTCTCTCTCTCTCAGAGCAGTTCTTATATATCTATTTTATCTCTTACGTATATTGGGGTTATACTTAAAGAGTTGGGGTTAGGGAGATTCCACTGATAATAGAAAACTTCAGACATCACTATCTAGAAAAGTATCTTGTCTCACCTCCTTTTGTTCAAGGAAATAAACAGTATCCTTGGCCATTCCTTATAGAAGTTAATGCTAGAGTTTTGTGAGGTCAAAGCAGAGGACTAAGCCTTGCAGGAACCAAGCCACCCATGCCCTTTGTTACGTGTTCCTTCAGCAGGTGTCATAGTATTGAAAAAAAAAAACTAGAATAAAAAAGACCCTTTTAGTGAGGACCTAAAAACCTTCAACCTTCCAACTGTAGGACTGCTTTGATTTCACTCCAGTCCTGTCTGTGTTTTCCAGGTACCGTCCTTGCCCGCTGCCTGGTGTTTCCTCTCATCGTGAAGGGCCAGCGAGAAGCAGCCAAGATCCATAACCACATGCCAGAGATCCAAAAGTTTTCCACTCGAATCAGAGAGGCCAAGTTGGCCGGAGACCATGCTGAATGTGAGTCAACTGCAGAATGCGCACAGGAGAGGACACATCTACACTCTCCTGACACGCTGCTGAGGGAAGGGAATGGCATATATCAGGAGTTGCTAGAAGTGGGCAAGTTCTAAAGATCTACCTGCTTCTTGGGCCTAATGTTTCCAGTGATTGGCCAGGATCAGGTAGAAACTTTATGGGCCAGGTGATAAGGATGGTCACCTCCATCAGTGTAATTATTAACCCAACCATTAACTTCCCCTCCTTTACAGTTTACAAGGCCTCCTCGGAAATGACATTTTACCAGAAAAAGCATGATGTTAAATTCTTTAGACCTCTTATTCTACCTCTGACTCAGGTAAGCAAAAACATTTTCCTTATTTTGTCCTATACCAGTCAGATAAACTCCTGTTTCCATGCCTTAAACCCCCAAAAAACAAGTGGTGATGATAGGGTTTTCAGTAATAGAGAAATGAAAATTCCCCTTTGCTAAAGGGTACTGATACTGTTTATCCTGTGTAATAGGCCCCGATCTTCATCTCCTTCTTCATTGCCTTGAGAGAAATGGCCAACCTTCCTGTGCCCAGCCTGCAGACAGGTGGCCTTCTGTGGTTCCAGGATCTCACTCTGTCTGACCCCACCTACATATTACCACTAGTGGTCACTGCTACAATGTGGGGTGTCCTTGAGGTAAGCTCAGGTTGGCTAAGTGCCAGGCCTGCAAAGTGGAGAGTGAAGAAAGTAGAATTGATGGGTTGAAATCTGAGCCAGATTCTCTAGAAATGACATGCATTTGTTTTGTTTTTGGTTTTTTTGGCAGTTAGGTGCAGAGACCGGTGTGCAAAGTTCTGATCTTCAGTTGATGAGAAATGTGCTCAGAGTGATGCCCCTAGCCGTCTTGCCCATAACTATCCATTTCCCCACGGTAGGTAATAGTTTAGGAACTGGCTCCAAGCCTTTCCATCTAGCCCAGCCATCTCCCATCAAGCTGACAGCAGAGGACAGTTCCTGAGTACTGTTCTTTCTCCTCCTCCAGGCGGTGTTCATGTACTGGCTCTCCTCCAATATGTTTTCCCTGGTCCAGGTGGCTTGCCTCCGGATTCCAGCCGTACGGACTATACTTAAAATCCCCCAGCGTGTTGTGCATGACTCTAGCCAATTACCTCCACGGGAAGGTTTTATAAAAAGCTTCAAAAGAGGTAAGTGTTCTTATTGAAACACGTCCTTAGTGAAACACGACTTGGGGAAGTCATCTAAAAATGGGCATAGGACCCAGTGTCTTCCTCCTCTTTACAACAGGGTGGAAGAATGCTGAACTGGCGCATCAGCTCCAGGAGCGCGAACAACGCATGCAGAATCACTTGGAACTAGCCGCCAGGGGTAAATAACCCTTGCAGGCTCTATTCTCTGATTTGTTTCTTCCTTTCCTTCGTTCCTCATGTTTGTCTTCTCTTGCCCTAGGTCCCTTACGACAGACCTTTACCCACAACCCACTGCTAGAGCATGGAAAGAATCAGCCTCCCAGCACCCCTAACAGCAGCAGTGCCAAGCCAAAGCAGCCCTGGCGTGACACACTGGGCTGAAGTCTGTTCCTGCTCAGACTGGTGGGAGCTCTCTCCTCAGACTCGGCATCAGAACAGATTGGACCCGGAGTCCTTGCCCCAGATCTAGAAGCGCTGGGGCATAGAGCTCTTCCTTTTAAAAGTGGGTTCCATTACAGACTCAAACCTAAGTGTAAAAGAGCCAAGTGATCTTGCCAGCCACAGAATCAGTAAACCTCTGTACTACATGCTGCTTCCGAATACTTATTAAACAGGGAAATGGATGGTGTGCTCCAGAAAACTGAAGACTACATCGACTGGGGACTGCTCCTGCCCATGCTCTTAGGAAGTGCCTCAGCATTGTAACCTGGCATTACAAGCTTACACTCCCACCCCATACAAGAGTTTTTCCATCCACATTTATCTCAGGATGCTATAAATATTCAAGAAGTACATGTGCTCAGAATTCTTAGATATAATTAGGCTGTTAGTGAAAAATCTCATTTGGCTAGAGCAGCTTCGGTGTGTTCTCTTGTATAGAGTGGTTGCATCAGCTGACTTGAGAGGAAAGAAATACTCAGATACTTTCAAGCACAAGACTGTTTTTAGTGTTCCTCTTAGGTCTCTGGGACCATTCTCAAATGAAACCATTCAAAGTTTAGAACATAACCCTTTTATTATCTAGCACCTGTGACAGTTTCATGTCTCTAAAGGAGACAGGAATTTCAGAGCATTTTTGGCTCTTTTAAAGGAAAAGGAGTGGGTAGGCACACCCAGAGGTGAGTAAAAATCTTAACACAGGGGATCAAGCCCACACCTGACATGCTCCCCACCACTGTCTGTTCCAGAATTTTTTAAAGGGACAATAAAGCAATGTGTAGCAAAACAAATAAATTACTTTTCATCTCTTAAAAGGCAGGTTCGAAAACTGAAGGCATCTGTCCAGAAACCTGGGCTGAGCAGCTTCAACCAAGTGTACTTTCCTTTTCATCTTCCTTGGCTCCAGCCAGTAAGGGGTGAGAGGCCCCTGCTTTCCACATCTCAGGATGGATTCTAGACAGTATTTAGTCAGACTTGGGATCTCGTTGCTTGGGTATCTCTCCTCCATCTTCCAAATCCATCTCTGCAGCAACTGACATACACAGGACCTGGAGGTACCATGTAGCAGATGCTACAAAGAGAAATGTGAGTCAGAACTAAGAAGAGGTCAGCTGAACTCAGTTCAAGGGGCACTGAACGGGGCTGACCTGAGGGATAATTCAGTTAAGCCTAAAAACCAGAAGGCCCTATGGCAAAGCTGACTTGGGCGGCGGGGGACCAGATGTGGAGGGGTGGAAAAGGCCATACAACAGCTAATCATCTTGAAGATCCAAAGGCTTACCCACAATCCTTCGTAGGCAGTGAGGTCTTTTGTGTTCTGGCACTCTGATGATGAAGAAGTAGAATGGCAAGCCCGAGAGGGCAATGCCAATGCCGATAAGAGAGTTGATGGTATCGCTATAAAGTGGCACGGCCACCAGGAAGATGGTGCAGAGGCAGAAGACAATGGGGAAGAAAAGGCTGAGCTGGAGGGCCGAGAAAACAGGTGGAGGTTAGGCAGCTATAGTAACAGTTTCTTCTGTGAAGATGAGAACACTGATCCTTTCCAACCCCTTCACCTACACACCCAACTACCACCAAGTCCCAGGCAAAGGTAGGATAGAGGTGGATTACCTTGAGGGGACGAGGCCGATCAGGCTCCTTCCAGCGCAGGTAAAGCTGACCCACAATGGAGAGCCCCACAAAGAACCAGTAGCTGAAGCTATAGTAGTTAATGAGCTGGAAGATGTCCTCCACACACAGGTAGATCAGTGCCATGACACCCTGCGGACACAAGCCCAGGTCAGCTCCTCACAGTCTTGGTCACTGAAGCCACGCTCACCCGCATCTGTCCTCTTCTGTTCCCACAACCTTTAGCACCCTAGTCACAGTATCTCCTTCCTTTTCTAGTAAGCCAGTGGCCTCTCAATTGGTTTTTCAGGCCCATTCTTCAAACCTTTGCCAAGTTAACCTCTGTAAAGCACAGATCAGTACAATTCCTCACAAATCTTTCGCTGAAGAACCTCTCTCTAGTGGCTCCAACCTACATTTTCAGCTTTTATCTCCTATTAACCAACTCCATACTGCTTTGCCCTAAGACTCTCATACGGTCTTTGGGTTTCTTCAATGCCCTTTTTTTAAAAGTAATCTTTATGTCTAACATGGGGCTCCAAATCACAACCCTGAGACCAAGAGTTGGCATGCTCCACTGACTGAGCCAGCCAGGTGCCCCATCTACCTCCCCAAATACTGTTTTGTTAACCTAAAGCCCATCTCCACCTTTTGCAGCCTAACCTTAAAAATCCACTTCAAATGTACTTTGTCTAGGGGCGCCTGGGTGGCTCAGTCGTTAAGTATCTGCCTTTGAGGGGCGCCTGGGTGGCTCAGTGGGTTAAGCCGCTGCTTTCGGCTCAGGTCATGATCTCAGGGTCCTGGGATCGAGTCCCGCATCGGGCTCTCTGCTCGGCAGGGAGCCTGCTTCCCCCTCTCTCTCTCTCTCTCTCTCTCTCTCTCTGCCTGCCTCTCCATCTACTTGTGATTTCTCTCTGTCAAATAAATAAATAAAATCTTTAAAAAAAAAAAAAAAAAAAAAGTATCTGCCTTTGATCCCAGTGTCCTGGGATCAAGCCCTATGTCAGGCCCCCTGCTTGGAGGGAAGCCTGCTTCTCCCTCTTCCGCTCCCCATCTCACGGTGTCTCTGTCAAATAAGTAAATAAGATCTTTAACCAAAAAAAAAAAAAAAAAATTATTAATCTAGAAGTACCTAGGGGGCTCAGACACTTAAGCATCTGATTCTTAGTTTTAGCTCAAGCTGTGATCTCAGAGTCTTGAGTTCAAGCCCATGTCTGGTTCTGCCCTCCCTATGGAGTCTGCTTAAAAGACCCTCTCTCTGTCCCTCACCCTGGCATGCACTCTCTCTCAAATCTTGAAAAAAAAAAAAAAGAAATGCACTTTGTCTAAGAAGTCTTACCGCCTTTACCTTCTACTCCCACAGAAGATCATTTTTCCCTTAAACATTATGTCATTTACTATCATGGCAGTCATTTCATTATAATCAGTGTACTTTATGCTTTATCCTAGACTGGAAGAGTTACCATTTTTCTTTTTCAAGAAGATACTTTTTCTACTAAATTTTTTAGAGGTTTTGGGAAAGCCAGAACAGTTGCTTTGCTGGTTTTTGTTGGTTTTTATGATTTATGTATGGTGGTGGGAGAGAGAGCAAGCCTTACACAGATTCCATGTTGAGCGTGGGGACTCAACCTCACAACCGTGAAACCATGACCTGAGCTGAAATCATGTCAGACACTTAACCAGGTGCCTCCACTTCTTCTGTTAACATTTCCCCCCAGTCTGCCTTTCAGCCCCATCCTTGAGGTTACTTACATTGAAGAGCAGCGCAGGTACTGGCGTGAACCGCTCAACATGAATCATGCAGATGGCGTCAGGGAGGTGGCCTTCTCTTGAACCCACAAAGAAAAGCCTATTTTGGGTAAGATAAGAGAGGCTGAAAAACTTGTGGGATACTGGGTGGGGCTGGTTCACATGCCTCCTAGCACTCCTGCTGCCCTCCCCTCCTTCAAAAGAGTGTGAATAATATGGAATAGGGTTCAGTTTTGAGATGAGTGAGAACTGGAGGCTGCTAATGGAAACAAGAACAAAGGGGTTAATACGATTTGGGGAACATAGTGACTGAACTCTGGGTCCTGTAAGTCCTACCCTCCCCTGCCATAGTTCTTCACAACACCCACCCCCCATAAAAGACACCACTCCTACCTAGAAGCGGCCACAATGGAGGCATTGAGGCCACCAAAGCAGGACAATGCAACTGCAAACGGAATTGTCCAGTTGAAAATTCCAAAAATCTGGTCTGCAAAAGTCTAAGAGAAAGGAACAGAAGGGTCATTAGGATCTAAAAAGGATGAAAGTATGCCCCCAGAGGTCCCTAATCTAACCAACCCTCCTTCCACAGCTGGGGTGACAACCTTGTAAGCCTAGTTTCCCTACATCAAATGGGGCTCAAACTCAACCCCAAGATCAAGAGTCGTACACTCAACTAACTGAGCCAGGTAGGTACCCCTAAGCATAGTCCTTTCAAGGACTACCCCCTTTCCAGGACTTTCAGGACCTACAATATTCCAAAAAGCCCACAAACACACCCTCAGCCTTCTTCTAGTGAAAATTCTTTACCACAGCAACGGCATCACTGGCCAGGATGTCCTTCATATCTAGCACAGTGTAGTAAGCCACATTGGTCAAGATGTAGATGATGGTGACAATGGGCATGGAAATGCCAATGGACAGAGGCAGATTCCTACAGCCGAATAGAATAATGCAGACATTAGTCTCAGGGTCACATCCTTTAATCCTCAGACTCTTTTTTTTTAAAGATTTTATTTATTTATTTGACAGGCAGAGATTACAAGTAGGCAGAGAGGCAGGCAGAGAGAGAGAGGAGGAAGCAGGCTCCCTGCTGAGCAGAGAGCCCAATGCGGGGCTCGATCCCAGGACTCTGGGACCATGACCTGAGCTGAAGGCAGAGGCTTTAACCCAGTGAGCCACCCAGGCGCCCCTAATCCTTAGACTATTAACACCAATCCAGGGATGGGTCCTCCTGTTTCCCCAGTGCTTTTGCTTTTGAAGCTGTGTACAATAGTGACTTCATTCTTGAGCTCAGAGCTTAAAGAGCATCAAGGGAGGGCACCTGGGTGGCTCAGTGGGTTAAGCCGCTGCCTTCGGCTCAGGTCATGATCTCAGGGTCCTGGGATCGAGTCCTGAATCGGGCTCTCTGCTCAGCAGGGAGCCTGCTTCCCTCTATCTCTCGCTCTCTCTGCCTGCCTCTCCATCTACTTGTGATCTCTCTCTCTCTCTGTCAAATAAATAATAAATAAAATCTTTAAAAAAAAGAAAAAAAAAGAGCATCAAGGGAAAGGAATATCACATTTAGAGAAAAGGCTAACCAGCAGAAAAAGAATTAGTAAAAAACAATGTCACTGTGTAATAGCACAGAAGACGTTGGGGGTGGGGAGGTGGCCAATGGGGGTTGTTGTTTTTTTAACATCCCAAGCCTCTTGGTGTTAGAATTCCCTTTACAAGATTGCCAACATTGGGAAATATGTCTTAAGGTTGAGAAATATAAGAGGAAATTAGGGACGCAAATTGTGAAATCCAGAGAGTAAGGTCCTCAATGACCAGAACAATGTGTGTATCTAAATAAGCAACTTGGGAACTGGGTTCACTCCATCCCCTTACTCAGTCCGAGAACCTTGGGGGCTATCCTAACCAGTGGCTAGGAGAAAGTCACAAAGACAAGGTCCTCTAAAGCAATAAAGCTATGACTTTCATAAACATTCTTCACAGTGCGGGGGAGGGGGCATAGTCAAGTCATTTAGCTTCTGTCCAGTAGGTGGAAGCACCACCACTGACCCAGGGCCTCAGTCCTACTTCTCTCTTCTGCTCCCAGGATTGCAACACTGGCTGTGGACCAAGAGGAGTTTATTGTTTTGACTTAAAAATTTACAGAAACTCCACTCCACTCTTGGAACATCTTAGTTCCAAGAATCATTGAATCTGAGAGCCAGGAAGGGCTCTGGAGATCACATCATTCAACCCCCTCAATTTACAGATCAGGAAGCTGGCAGCCTTGGCAGGGGACTCAAATCAGTGGAAAGACAGGCTCCAGACCCTTTGACTCCCTGTCCAGTGCTCTTGTCATTCTGAATAACTGTGGAATAATTTAGAATAACAAGGCTGAAATAATGCTGTTAAGTGCTGACATCATACCACTACGTCAGTACAAATTTGAGAAACCAGGAAGGGCTCGAAAAGAAAACAGGGAAGTTTGGGGGCATCTGTGACCTAAAATTATGTGGGAATAAGGATAGGTGAATATTAAGGAAAACGCTTAAGAGAAAGCACACATGAACAGATACAACCTGCTGTACTTACTGGAAGAATGAAGTGACAGATGGGAAAAGGCCTGCGGTTACCCCTGACAAGCTATCTCTCTGGCCTTTAGGCCCGAATCTATTCAAGTGCAGCTGGTAAAATCTGTCTCGGTGGCTATGGTGAGCTATCTCAGTAAATGATAGCTATCCTTACAGCCATGGAAAACTGATGGGGAGATACCTACCTCTCAGGATTCTTGATCTCTTCAGTGACATAGTTGAGCGTGTCCCAGCCCGAGTAAGAGAACAGAGCCGAGTACAGTGCCAGGGCAATATCACCCATTGCAAATGATGAACCCTCAAAAGAATTCTCAAAGTGAGTCGAGGCTCCTAGAATCCAGAGAACATGCAAAGGCAGAAGGATTAGCGGCCTACCCCCAGCTTCAAAGTGATCCGGAAAAGGAGAAGAACGTGGTGCTCACCGCAAGTGAGGGGCTTAGAACCCCTTCCACAGCAAGGACACTGTTAAAACGGAACCAGAGACCGCATGGGGATCCTGCCAGGAAAGACTGGGGCAGCTTGCTAGGGTAAGGAACCATTACAGAGCAGAAGGCCTATAGAACAGAAGTGATGTGGTTCTGTCCTGCCCTGTAAGCTGCCCCATTCTTACCCGCTTTCTAACACTACAAACAGCTGGTGCGGGATGGAAGAAGGACAGCACTTATTATGCCCAGGGCAACAGACTAGCGGGGCACACTAGTGTTCCTGCCTGGAAATTGGAGGGGGGTGGGTACAAGGAGTTCATTTCTGCCCTTGCAGAACTTCCAAGGGTAAACCAAACATAGCTACAGCACTGGGCTAGACAGTCGGCTAAAGCCAACTCCCAGGGCATGACGATCAGCCCTTTTGCCAAGATCAGCCTCTGGGAGCATGCAGAGAAGACAGGTTTGAGGTCAGCCTGTGTACAAATCCCCACTGACGTACCAGGAGTTAGGGACTTGGGCAAGATACTTAATTCTGCAGCCTCAGTCTCCTCCTCTATAAAATGTAAATCATGTCACCTAGCAAATGAGAATGCACAAAAGGCATTTAAAGAAGTAGGACGCAAAGAAAATGCACAAGAGTTCACGGCTATTCCAGCTTACCCTGGCCAAGTCTAACAATGCCTGCGATGATGACGGCGATCAGTGCCAACACTTTAGCATAAGTGAAGATGTCTTGTACCAGCGTTCCCCACTTGACATAGGCACAGTTAATGAAGGTTAAGAGACCTGAAAAAATAAGAATTCTGATCGGTGAATGACCCTACCACCCAGAGAGCCTAGGACCCCCAAGCATTACTTCCAGAAGCAGTCATCAAAACAGACCCGTTGGCCAAAGACCTGAGCTATTTGAAACCTCTGCCCAGCAGGTCCTCAGCATTAGCATTCAAAGGCCCCGCTGAGGTGTAGGCAGCACCACACCTACCCTCAGCACTTAATCAGGAGGAAACAAAGTAACTGGATTTGCTTACACACAACAGTGCTCCCAGCAGTGGGAGGTGACTGGCAGCCATACAGGATTAGTGATGTTTTTTGGCTATGGCTTTGAAAAGTCACTGTCCTCCCAGCTTTGCACCCCTTTACCTCCTGATAGAGCCTCCAGGACTCAGCAATCTGTGGTATTGTTAACCTTGGCGATTCCTGTTGTGACTTATCCAGTGCTGGGCCAGCAGGTCAGGACGTGTGGCCAAGGATTAGAATGGGGGCCAGACTTCCTGCTCCGCCTGCCAGCACAGCCACTTGTTTTTGTACTTGGAAAGATCCTTGGAGCCAAGGTTCCTATAGAGTGGGAATGGCATTTTTCCTGATGGACAATGCAAAAGAATGAGCCACAAACATTCCCTAAGTCCTACCCTGGGGTAGAGGCAATAATTTTACCCCTACAAGCTCTGGGAAAATTCAAAGATCACCCTTAGAGCCAGGGTGCTTAACCTAGGGCTTCCACAATGCCTGAAATTCCTTGTAAATAGTTAAGTACACATGTCCAAAGAATATGCATTTTTTTCTAAGAAAAAGGTCCATACAGGGCGCCTGGGTGGCTCAGTGGGTTAAGCTGCTGCCTTCGGCTCAGGTCATGATCTCAGGGTCCTGGGATCGAGCCCCGCATCGGGCTCTCTGCTCAGCAGGGAGCCTGCTTCCCTCTCTCTCTCTCTCTCTCTCTCTCTGCCTGCCTCTCCATCTACTTGTGATTTCTCTCTGTAAAATAAATAAATAAAATCTTAAAAAAAAAAAGAAAGAAAGAAAAAGGTCCATAGCCTTTGTCAGAATCTCGGGAAAATCCATTTCCCCCAAAAAAGTTTCAATCCACTACTGAAGAAAAAATTCAAGAAAGGAAGCCCACATGCCCACATTTGCTGTTAGGTTGCCCCGTAGTCCCAGGATGTGGCTGGGAAGAAAGTGAAAAGAAAGGATTCTGAGAGCCCACTGAATGTTCTGGATCCTACACCAGCATCTGAAGTGGGCAGGGCCCTGCAGCCCACCTCCACTGTGGAAGCCAATCACCTCACTGCCCCTGCCTTCCCAGCTCAGCCACAGGAGCTTGAGGTGGAAGGCTTGCCAGTCCTTGTAAGAGCTCCAAGGGCAAGGTCAGCATCAGCCTGCCTTCTTTCCCAGTAGAGAAAGGGGGGTCTGGTGTTGGGCTTGCATGCTTCACAGGAAGCCTCCTCCCTGTCTCAGTTCTGGCAGAGGCATGTCCTTCATTGTCCCTAATCCTCCTGTTTTCTTGTGTCCTGGCCTTACTACACTGGCCCGGAAGCATCTTCATCCTGAGAAGCAGGAAAGACCAACCCCAAGGAACAGCTGGATCGTCTTCTGTCTCTCCCTCTCCCTCCTTTGCACCCCTCCTGTCTCCTGGCTGACCAAGCTCTTTTTTCCTCTTCCCTAGAAAGGGCATCCTAGTCCTACACAAACACTTGCCTTTCTACCTAATAAACAAGACAATAAACAACCAAACAGTATCACAGGGTTGGGCAAGACTTCACCCATAATTCCTCAATGCTAAGTTAATAATTAAGGACAAGCGCACAGTCTCCACTAGCACCCCACAAAGTGACAGAAGTGTCTGTGTCTCACCCTCCACTAATCTTTCAGACCTGTTAATCCTCCGCAGTCAATCACCCATCCTTTAATCACCACTGGACTTCTGTTTCCAGCCAGCCATCAGCCCTCCTGCAACTTCTCTCCATTGTGTAGCCCCTACGCCTCACCCTTGGGCTCTGCTGCTGCCTTACAAACAGGTCCTGGCCCAGGTTTTTCTTTCTTTCGTTCTTTCTTTTCTAAAATTTTATTTATTTATTTAATTGACAGAGAAATTGAGAGAGGGAACACAAGCAGGGGGAGTGGGAGAGGAAGAAGCAGGTCCCCATTGGGGCCAGGGAGTCCGATTCGGGGCTCCATTCCAAGACTCTGGGATCATGACCCCAGCTGAAGGCAGACGCTTAGCAGACACTAATAACTGAGCCACGCAGGTGCAGGTGGCCCCCAGCCCAGGTTTCTGATTAGAAACCAGGGACAGGGGCACCTGCCTGGCTTAGTCAGTCAAGCATCTGCCTTCCCTTAACCTTTGGCTTGGTCATGATCTTCGGATCTTGGGATCAGGCCTCACCTTGGGCTTCTCGCTCAGCAGGGAGCCTGCTTCTCCCTCTCCCCTTGCTCAGGATTGCTCACTTGCACTCTCTCTCTCTCTCTCTCTGAAATAAATAAAAAATCTTTTTTAAAAATTTTTAAAAAGACAGACAGACCAGGGACAAAAAGGGGGAGGCACCTGGCTGGCTCAGTCAGTAGACCACGCAACTCTTGATCTTGATCTGAGTTCAAGGCCCATTGGGTCCAGAGCTTACTGAAGGGAAAAACAAACAAACAAACAAACAAACAAACAAAAACCCACCACCAGGGGCACCTGATGCTGCACTATTCACAAGGGAAGGGATCACCTTGTTGAGGTAGATGGTTAGCCCTCAGGGACCCACAGTCACAACACCAAGCCGGGACAGGCCGAGTTCTGGCTCAGTCTACAGCCATGTGCCACAGGGAGCTGCTCTCAGCTTTGCCAAGGCCTGTGGGCAGCAAACAGACAACTCATCACCCTTTACTACAACAAATTCTGCAATGAAAACAATGGACTATTGCCATTTTCATCCCTACCACTTCTCTACGTAAATTCTGTATCCATCCATTTCACACCCCTCCTTTGACCTGCCGGTTTTTCACCCTCCCCAGTACCTGAGCCTTATTTCTCAGCCACTGACCCATCTTCCTGCCTGACCTTTCCTCTGGAAAGAAACCAGGAGCAGAGGAACTGCCTGAAGAAAGCTGGCTCTCACCTTCTCCAGCACCCAGCTTCCTTGGGGCCTCTTGGCTATGGGGGCAGGGAATGGGTATGCCAGGCAGCACCGCTGACTGGGCTCTTTGCATCACCCACAGCTGACACAGCTCATCGGAGACCCCAAAGCCCAGCCTAGTGTACTGTTCCTACAGTGAGGCCCAACCTCCTGTTTCAGAGGCAGGGGAAGGGGGGGGACCATAGCCTTAGAGTAATAAGGAGGCAACTGCAAGTCAGCTTCAAGGACAGAAATGCCCTACCCTCCTACCTCTAGGGTGTAATTCCATCTCCACCCAACACTGGGCCAAGTCCACAAGAAGATGGCCTGAAATCACCTTGGACCCTTGACTCACGTGCAGTTCCATTCCTGTTTTGACCTGCTTTGGAGGAAGAGGCTTTGAAGGAGCCACTCTCACAATCCTCTAAAGAGATGCTCTGGGCCCCTGGGTGGCTCAGTCATGATCCTGGAGTCCCAGGACTGAGTCCCAGAATCAAGTAAGTACGGGTTGGGTTCCCCACTGAGCAGAGAATCTGCTTCTCCCTCTGACCCTTGGCCCTCTAATACTCTCATGCATACATTCTCTCTCTTTTAAATAGATAAATCTTTATTTTAAACAAGAGAGATGCTCAGTGCCCAGTCACTTGGACCCACGTTAGGCTCAGGTCGTGATCCCAGGATCCTGGGATCTGGCACCAGGCTCCCTGCTCAGTGGGGAGTCTGTTTCTTCCTCTCCTTTGGCCCCTCCCCCAGCTCATGCTCTCTTGCTTGCTCTCCAAGTAAATAAAATAAAAATCCTCTTTTTTTTTTTTTTTTTTGGACAGAGATCACGCATAGGCAGAGAGACTGGCAGAGAGCCCGATGTGGGGCTTGATCCCAGGACCCTGAGATCATGACCTGAGCCGAAGGCAGAGGCTTTAACCCACTGAGCCACCAGGCGCCTCAAATAAATAAAATCTTTTTAAAAAGGGAGGGGGCGGGGAGATGCTCCTAAATGGTCATGGGCTCTCCTGGAGGGGCAAGCAGGCTAGTCCTATAGCTCTAAGGCCCAGCAATGGCTGCAGAACTCAAAAGCCAGGAAAGCACCCACATAGGTTGATCCAGAACAGAACAAAGCACGCAGGCCCACTCGGGATCGGATGCCCAGATCTGATTTAGATGCCACACTAAACAGTCCCTGAAAAAGAACATTAACCCCACAGTTCTCCCAACACTGTTAGTTTTGGGGATGTTTTGTTTTCTTCTAGCACTGTTAGTTTTATATACAGAGAATGGAACACATAAAGCTTAGGCCACTATTCAGCGTATTTCTGCTTCAAATTCCCAGGGACTATAAAACCTCAGTACTTTATGAGACAACTCATCCATTTTTTAAAGAGATCAACAGCTCTTCCTTCCATAAAGCCAAAAACCTTTTCCTCACCACTTCTATCCAGTAGTCCTAGACCCCGCCTCTGGAACCACACAGAATTTGGCTAACTCTGCATCCACATAATGGCCCTTCTTATCAAAGATTAACATCCTGTCCCCCTGGAGGCTTCCCCCTTTCAGACTAAAAACCCAGTTTCTTCAGCCTCCACTGTGCAAATGTGGCTTCCAGGCTGCTCACCACCGAGGTTCTCCCCTCTGCATTCACTTCACTTTGTCAGGATGTCCCTGAAACAGGAGACTGACAGAGAACACTCCAGACACTTCTGCAGACTAAGGGGTCTCAGTTTGAATTCACTGTCAACTACAATCCCACCTCAAACTGATGAGCATTTCCCTATCCCCCTTTTGGGGCCTATAATAGTGATTTTTTAAAAAGATTTTATTTATGTTTTTAAAAAATTATTTATTTGAGGGAAGCCTGGGTGACTCAGGTCATGATCCCAGCGTTCTAGGATCAAGTTCCCCTGCATCAGGCTCTTGAGCAGGAAGCCTGCTTCTCCCTCCACCTCTGACTCATGCACTCTCACTGTCTGTCTGACAAATAAATAAAATCTTAAAAAAAAAAAAAAAAAGTTTTATTTATTTGAGAGAGAGAGAGCATGAGCAGGATGAGTGGCAGGGGAAGAAGCAGACTGCCCGCTGAGCAAGGCGCCCTATGTGGGCTTCAATCCCAGGACTCAGGGATCATGACCCAAGCCAAAGGCAGGCACTTAAACTGAGCCACCCAGATGCCCTAAAAGTAATTTTTTTAATCCCAAATATGAGATGTTAACATTTATTCCTAGCAACTTTCCTCTGAAATTTTTAGAGATCATTTCCAACTACTAAAAATGGATTTTCCCCCTTAATTTTATCAGGCATGTCAAAAGCCTTCAATTTTGTGAAATCTGCAAATTTGATTAGCACATTCTCTAAGTCTTCCCTGAAGTCATTGACAAAAATGTTGACTAGAGGGGTGCCTGGGTGGCTCAGTGAGTTAAAGCCTCTGCCTTCGGCTCAGATCATGATCTCAGGGTCCTGGACTCTGCTCAGCAGGGAGCCTGCTTCCCTTCCTCTCTCTCTGCCTGCCTCTCTACCTACTTGTGATCTGTCAAATAAATAAATAAAATCTTAAAAAAAAAAAATGTTGACTAGATAGGCAGAACCCTGTAGTCATGACTATAGACCTTCCCCTATGCTGTCATTATTCTACATCGACCAAGAATCCATCAAACTACTCTTATCTAGTCCACCTTTTTCTACCTCTTCAACCAGAGTATCATGAGAGGGGCACCTGGATAGTTCAGTCGGTTAAGCATCTGCCTTCTGCTTAGGTTATGATCCCACGGTCCTGGGATAGAGACCCATGTCAGGCTCTCTGCTCAGCATGAGCCTGCCTCTCCTTCTCCCTACTGTTCCCTCCCCCGGGCCTTGTACTTTCTCTTTCTCTGTCAAATAAATATATGTCTCTCTGTCAAATAAATAAATAAAATCTTTAAAAACAAAATAAAAAATAAATTAAAAAAAGAATATGATAATTTGCCAGGAGATTTTCTAAAATCCGTATGCATCTCTGCTCTTGCATTCTAATGACATATCCAATGATCCAAATGAAATAGCACATATTTACACTAGAATGTTCATCGCTTTTTAGAAATAACCACAGTTCCATAGAGCATGTGATTTTTTTTATTTTTTTAAATATAATCTCTACACCCAACATGGGGCTTGACTCAGGACCTGAGACCAAGAGTCACATGCCCTACCAGCTGAGCCAGTCAAGAACCCGAGAGCGTATGATTCTTCATCTCAGGGTCCTAAGTTCGAGCCCCGTGTTGGGTGTAGAGTTTAGTTAAAAAAAATTATTGAGGGGCGCCTGGGTGTCTCAGTCATTAAGCTTCTGCTTCGGCTCAGGTCAGGATCCCAGAGTCCTGGGATTGGCCTGCATTGGGCTCCCTGCTCAGCAGGAGGACTATTTGTCCCTCTCCCACTCCCCCTGCCTCTGTTCCCTTTATCACTGTGTCTCTCTCAGTCAAATAAATAAATAAAATCTCTAAAAAATAATAACTGCAAAAATAATCATTAGAAACAACTCAAATGCCAATCAAGAGTAGAGCGGCTAAATACAGTGGAATACTAAATACTGAAATATCTACAACTATAAAAATATGAACTTCACAAACATATTAAGTGAAAAAGTCAGGCACACAAAAAAATGCATATCCTGTATATCCACTCACTTAAGAATGGCCAACACAAATCCATGCTACTAAGAAGGATAGCATTTCCCCTTTGTGTGTGCATGGGGGACAAGAGGGAGTGACTGAGAGAACACAAGAGGGGCTCGGGGGGCTGGCTTTTTGATGTGGATGATGGTCACAGGTATGTGAATTTGTGAAAATGTATCAACCTGTACACTTAGGACACATGCACTGTTCCTTTTATATTATACTTGAATAAAAAATTAAAGTTAAGCCAAAATGAGGCCAAAATTGAACCAAAAATGAGGTTAGCTTAGCATGGTTTATTACTAGTGAATCCATAAGGTGACTAGAGATCTTCCTTTCTTTTCCTCACACACTGCTAACCAGGTTTAACAGATGAGCCTAGAATTTAGACTGGAATCAACTTCAAATTATTCAGTGCACAATGCTGAGAATCGGGGAGCCTGCTGCTCTGCCTACTTGTGATCTCTCTGTCAAATAAATAAAATCTTTAAAAAAAAAAAAAAAAAAGAATGCTCAGAATCCACCTCTTCCTCAGAAAGCTGGATTATCATTTTTGTGGGCACAATAATGGCCCTGGAACACAGAAGGGTTGGTGTCACCGTGATACAATGTGAGAAAGACCTGACTAGCCACTGCTAGCTTTGAAGATGAAAGGGGACCAAGAGCCAAGGAATATGGACCTCCTCTAGAAGCTAGAAAAGGCAAGAAAATGGATTCTTCCCTAGAGAACCCAGAAAGTAGCATGACACTGCTGATACGTTGATTTTAGCCCAATGAGACCCATTTCAGACTGCTACAGGTAAGATAATAAACTTGTGTGTTTTTTAGATTTATTTATTTTAGAGAGAAAGTAAGTAGATGCACACATGGGAACTCGGGGAGGGACAGAGGGAGAGAATCTTCAAGCAAACTCCCCACTGAACATGGAGCCTGATGCAGGACTTCACCTCAAGACTCATGAGATCCGGGGCGGCTGGGTAGCTCAGTGGGTTAAGCCTCTGCCTTTGGCTCAGGTCATGATCTCAGGGTCCTGGGATCCAGCCCTGGCTGCATCAGGCGCTCTGCTCAGCGGGGGGCCTGCTTCCACCCCACCCTCTCTGCCTTCTTGTGATCTCTCTAATAAATAAATAAAATCTAAAAAAAAAAAAAAAAAAAACAGACCCATGAGATCCTGACCCCAGCGAAAACCACTTAACTGACTGAGCCACCCAGGTGCCCCTAAATTTGTTTGCTTTACGTAACCAAATTGGTCAAAATTTGTTACAGCAGCAATAGGAAAATTAGTTAATACCTCACTCAACAGCTTTCTTTTCACACCCTTCCTGCTCTTTAAGATCAGGGAGAGGCCTCATGGGAGAATGCTTGAGCTAGTTATAAATTCTTTCCATTTGTCTGCAAGTGGATAGTTAGGAACACTTCAAGCAATGCCATGCTTTATCACTATCTCCTCAGTTCTCCTGGTCTTCATTTTTTTGTTGGCCTGGATCTGTTTTTTACTGACTCTTTACTAGGTTAGCAATCTTTCTGCTATGTAACGATAGGGAAACTGGGACTATGGCCTTCTCCTTTCTCTCCACCATCTGTTATTCGAGAACTAACTGCCCTTGCTGTTCTCACTCTGTTTGTTGCTTCTAGAGCTTTTTATCCCCTGCAGTCGGTTCTACAGATCTAGGCTGAGGCTGGGCACCGACCTTCGGGTGTTCTCACAGCTCTGGGTCACTCCTGCATTTAGTCCTCCTCATACCACCTCTCACCATCGCTTATGGATCTCGTTTCTAAAAATCTAAGTTTATCAAAAAGCTTCAGTTACCAGTTTGTTCACATGGTTCTCCTCTTCCTAAATAAGAGAATTCTGATAAAATAGATGAAAATTTCATTCAGAGAAGCTACTGGTCTTTTTTTTTTTTTTGAGTCCCTAGCTACGAAATTATAAATTGTTTTCCCTGAACTTTTCTGCAATCTCTGCCCAAATTTAGAGTGTATTTCTGAGGAAATACACGATTTCTTCTTCTGGAAGGTACAAACTCTGGGTACGCAGAGTCACTTTCACACAAGAATCCCACATTTCCCCTGGTTATGTTAAATTAATAATACTAAAACAACAGCAACATCCTTATCCTTTAGCGACTCATACTGAAGCCTTTACAGGTTAAATTGTATAATGTCTTGGATTTGCTTTAAATAATCTAATGGGAGTATAGATAAAACAAGAGTGATTAATCATTCGTGCTGGTGCTTAAACCCTGGGAGTTCATCACATTATTCACTCTATTTTTGTATGTTTGAACTGTTTTATAATAAACTTTTTTTTTTATTACAGAGGTACTGCTTCTAATGGAATGAAAAAGATTTTAGCAAAAAATGCTCAAGGAGTTGAGACTTCCATCACTGCCTTATTTTCCCTTTAGCACAAATTTTGTCGTGATTTTTAGGAAAGCAAACTATTTCTCCTCCCTCTGATCCGTTGGTGGGCAGTTTTTACCTACAATCACATCGTTCCTACTTCTTTTTGCTTTTATCCTCTTGTTCTCTCCACCATGCTTCTTCCCGTAGGATGGGGATTTATTTCCATGCACTACTGCTATAGGAGACCTTCAAGGAAAATTCCCCAAGGGGAATCTGAGAGTCTCTGACAGCACAATGTAATAATTCTTCCCCAGGTAAGCGGACAGATTAACAGAGGCTAGTGTCTTTGTTCCCTGAGAGATGGGCCACATAATTGTGAGGCCCAGGGGGAGAGAAGAAAGACTTCTATTTGGCTGTAAGAAGAAACCCATCTGCAGGCAGAGAGCCCAGGGCAGCACAGGATGGGACTGTTCACTGCATTTGTCAGAATGAAAAAACAGGGAAGTAAAATCCTTTGACAGGTCTCTGTGTCTTGGGGAGTACTGAAATTTCCCTCTCACTGCAATCCAAAGAATCAAAACTCGACCTTGCCCAGAGGGAGCAAGCGTCATCTCATTCTACAGCAGATCCTGATACAAGCAAAGCTCTCTCTGACACACCGCATCAGTCTCAGCTTTTCTAGGAAACCCGCCATTTCTCAACAAGGTTTATATGCTTTCCCGGTCCTATTCTCATCACATAGGAAATTCTTTCCTCCTTGCAAAGAAAAGCAAAAAGCAAATGTTTATAGGCCTTATTTAATGTTTACAGAATAGGAGTCCAAAACCATCATTCCCAATCTTCTACCCTGATTTTCCAAACGCATTACTCAGCAACTTTTCCACCTTTATTCTTCCCTATAATTCCTCACAGCCTCCAGAATACCCAGATTTATACTTTCATCTGTGCATTTTTATCCTTTCCTCTAAAATTTCAGGTGAAACCTGTATTAAACATCTCTCCCCCAGTCTCCATGAAATCTGCTCTATCCCTTGCCAGAGTTAGCCTTCTGCTATCTTAGCATTCACGGTCGGGGACTCTGTTCTAGGTTCTCTTTTTGCTTTCATATACCCATCCTTCAATGGACAGACATGAAGATGCTACCTTCCACTCAGTACTCTATCTTGAACTTCAAAGTTACCAGAGGCATACCTCAGGTATCTCCTGACTGGTGACATCATTCAACCCAAAGGACAGCAAGAGGATAGCCATCAGTGGGCTTAACTAACTCAAGCAAGCTTTGTGGTATGTTGCTCCAGGGAAAACCGCGTGTCTCTGCATTAGGCTGGTCTACATATAATCCAGAGTCACAGCCTTTGGGGAGCTGCCGAACCTCCTAACTGGTTTGCTCAGGCCTGCTATACCCAGATGTCTCTAGAATGTTCTATCACTGTCATTTCCTTAGAACAACCACATGTAAGCTCTATGAAAAAGCTTCCGGTCTGTGGCCTAACCCTACAAACTTCAAGTCTCTCCTCCCTTTCTCTACTGTATGTCTGTCTGTGCTATCTCATGCTGGGTTAGGATACTCTCTACACCTTAAAAACCATTTTTCTTGGGGTGCCTCGGTGGCTCGATCGTTAAGCTCTTACCTTCTGCTCAGGTCCTAATTCCAGAGTCCTGGATCAGGACCCGCATCAGGTTCCCTGCTCACTGGGAGGCCTGCTTCTCCCTCTCCCATTCCCCCTGCTTGTATTCCCTCTCTCACTATCTCTCTCTCTCTCTGTCAAATAAATAAACTCTTAAACACACACACACACATTTTTTTCTTCCTGGCTTCCTTGATGTATTGTTTCTCCCACCCTTCCTAGGTGCTATTATAGGTCTCAGACAGCAGAAGGTCCTCAAATTCTTTTACTTTTCAGGCTACAGAACCATTCTGCTCACTCAGACGTCATGGGTGAAAGCATGGGGCAAGAAGACAAGCCAAGCATAAACCCTATGGGTCACCAGACCAGAGGCATCCTTCTCTGCCTCCTGGAACTCAGCCAGCATGTCGGTCGCCGGCCGTAGCTCTGCACCACTCTGAAGGAGGGAGCAGGCAGTCTGCACCAGGAGGCCCTTCTATTAAGCCACACTATTTGCTCCCTTCTCAAAGCTGGCTAGCCCTTGTCCATCAGCTCCTTCTTGGTTTGCTCAGCCAGGTACAGTTCAGGTCCTCAGAAACAGGACCCCAAGCCTGAGTGAGCGTCAGAATCACCCGGGGAATGCTACAGCTTCAGGGCTCCAACCCAGCAGTTCTGATGCAGGAGACCTGAGACAGGGTTTCCTGGAGGAGTCTGATGACCTACCTGCTTTGGATGTGCTAGGTAAAGGCACTCACTAAGTGAAATCATCACCTACAGAACCACCTTGAGCAGAACAAGCCCCAGCCCTTCACTTAACTCAGAGCCCCTCTATCCAGGCTGCACAGTGGCATCACTTGACAAACATTAATGAAGTCCAGGGCTCCGGCCTACCCTGGACAAAGAAGTCAGCGACTCTGGGGTAGAGCCCAGGCATGAGCACGTTCCTGAAGCTCCCCAATCCCCACATAATTCTAAAGGACAGTGCCAACTGAGAACCTTTCTTTCCAAGGCCCCCATCAGTTCTTAGCAACAACTTTCCCCCAATTCTCATTCTCCAAGCCAATTCCCCCCCCCCTTTTTTTTTTAAGATTTATTTGTCAGAGCGGGGGGAGGGGGAGAGCATGAACATAGGGCACAGCAGAGGGAGAGAGAGAAGGAGGTTCCCTGCTGAGCAGACAGCCCCAACACAGGACTTGATCCCAGGACCTCAGGATCATGATCTGAGCAGACACTTAACTGATCGAGACACCCAGGCATCCCCAATTCCCATTCTTCTAATCAGCAGTTTGGATTTACTTGGTTGGGGAAACAGGTGGGAGGGGAAGGGGCCATTAGCATTTTTCTAAATTCTGAGGTGATTCCAATGTACAGCCAGGGTGGGGACCCAATGTCCCTACTAACTCCTTCCCCAGTCCCCTTTAGGTTATCCCCTCAGTCTCTTCTGAGGCAGAGAGAAAGAAAACAGAAAAAGGAGACCAAGAGTAAACCCCTGAAGAGCCTTGGGAATCAGACCAACAGAGTTCTACCCTCTCACCGCCGCTGAGGTTGTGCCAAAGTTTACACCGACCCCGTAACAAAGAACCCTAGGCTCTGACCGCAGCCTGTCTGTTGCTGTGAATATGGGACATGAAATGTAAGCTTCCTCACCTCCAACCTAAAGTGGCTCTTGAGAAAACTCCTCTGGGAAAGTAATCAGCTTCCAAGGAGAAAGTTCAAAGGGCAAAAATCAGTTGGGGGCCCAGCACCTGGCTGTTCCACTTCTTTAGCCCCAAGTACATGAAGTCAGTCATCTGTTATCAGAAGGAGCTGCACGGGGACCCATGGCCAAAGCTCTCAGACAAACACGCTGAGATCTGAAGTCCTCTATAGCCCACAGGCAGCTCTGGGAGACTCAGGAGGAGCCATCTGCCCTCCCCTGTGCCCTGCTCCCACAGTCACCCCAGCCGTCAGCCAAAAGCCCCCCAAGAGCCCAAAGCACGCAATGCCCTTCTCGGCCAAGCTGTAGCTGGAGGCCTATCTCCTGTTCATCCATCCAGCGGCCATTTGTCAAAGGACCTGCTCCATGCAAGCCACTAGGGTCAAGCATCAGGGACGTGATGGAGCCACTAGGGTCAAGCGTCAGGGATGTGAAGATTCTGCCTGATCCCTAAAGACCAGCGCTCTGTTCACAGGAGCCTGAAAATGGGTAGAGCTGGCTGATGGGTAGAGCATGGACAGACTGCCCGTGAGAACCCAGGATGAAAAATGTCCCATTAGTGAAAAGGGAAGCCGGAGCCAGACTTCTGGACACCCAGCCCCACCTCCACCAAGAGAAAAGTTCTGTCTCACCCGCAAAGAGGAAGAAGGGTCTCAGCCCTCCTTTCTGATCTCTGTAAAACTAAAACAGCTCCTAGGTCATCCAAAGACAATGTAGAAAGTATCCGGAAATTAGCAAGACACCTGTGACTGAATTAATAAGATGCACGTGACTGAAAAATTTGCAGCAGGAGAGACCATTTGTGACTGACAATAAAATGTTAGGTCACTTACATTCTCACCCATATCATCTAACTTAATCGCACAGAGCAGGCCGACTGTCTTTATCTTATGATAGAGAAAATGGAGGCCGCTCAGTCCATCACCGCCTCACAGCCTGTATACATTCCAGAACACTATGTGCCTCCCCATTTGCATGCAAGAATGTGAGATGACATCTCCCTGGGGTGTTGGGCCTTCTGGCTGCAGAAACTGGACCAATCCTCAAAGAACCCTGAGATTCCAGAATAACTGGCTTCAAGAGGGTCCATCCACATACCTCTCTGGTTAGGAAAAGTAAACTTTTAAGATTTTATTTATCTGAGATAGAGAGCACAAAGAGAGAGGTCAGTAGGCAGAGGGAGAGGGAGCAGCAGACTGCCTGAAGAGCAGGGAGCCCAAAGTGGGGCTCTCCATCCCAGGACCCTGGGATCAAGACCTGAGCTGAAAGCAGACCCTTACCCAACTGAGCCACCCAGGCACCCCAACGGTAACCAGGACAGCAAGGTTCCTTCAGAACTCCCAATCATTCATTCATTCATTTGTGGGGCCAGCCAGCAAGCACTGAGCATCGGCTGTGCTCCAGGGCCTGTACAGGCCCAGTCCCCAGCCTTCACAGAAAAGTGAATATGGGTAAGAACTGGGTGCTCTAAAAGTCCGTGTGTGGCACCACATCCAGTCTGGGGCAGTGAAGCAGGTGCAGGTGGGTACCAGGACCACTGTGTTACCTGGACTGAGCACACAGAGGCAGGCGCTAGGGCTGGGGGAGGACAGAGGAGAGGACAAATTCCTGGCAGAGAGGACAGCACGTGATTCCCCTGACAATGAAATCAGCAATGAGTGAAGTCAGCCACGCGTAGAAAAAAACTTACTTAAGCAATAATCAGTAAATGACTTCAAGGTCTAGTAGCAACACTAGCCTATCCAGGGCTGGAGTTCATCAGCTGTTGAAAAGGAAGACTATATCTAGAAAAGGACAGTGAGCCACCATGAAAGGAGCAGAAACTCCATCTGCTTGAAAGGGCCACCGTTTGAATAGAAAAGGGGGCAAGTATGGCAAAAATGTGAATCACGCCTGTATGAGACAGAGACCCAGTTCTACAGATGAGGAACCTGAGACTAATAAATCTGGCCTGATGCCACCCTCTTCACCACCACACACTGCTGTTCCCCTCCTGACGAGGGGAACCTCTACACTGGACAAGGGAGAGAAATGCTGACTCAGGGCACCCAAGCATTCCAACCACGGGCCAGACCTTCTTGTTAAGGATATTTCATCCAACTTTTCCAGAAATATACCCCCAAACCCACCTAAGACAGACTTAAGTCTTTCCCATAAATTCCTCCCTCAACCTTGATCCCTCCCCCTAACAACCACCCTTCCTGTCTTCAGATTCAGCCTTCTGGATGGTACCTCTAGATTCTCTCCCCTTCTCTCGACTAACAGCCACTCCACCACTCCAACTAAAGACCTCCTGCTTGCCAATTCCAAATGACATTCCATGCCTTATCCTAACAATTCCTCCACAAAGGCTACTTTTGAGCATAAACCCACCACCCTTGAGCACACTGCCCCTGCTCTGGGCTCCCACATCCCCACACTAGCCACACCGCCATAGAATGCTTCATGTAACAGTTTAATCCAGCAACAGGGAGCTATGTGAGAACACACTGGGGAACCATCATCCTCGGATCCCGAGGGCCTAGCTCAGAGGTAGGCACATAGCAGACACTCAGATTTCACTGGATAAATGAACAATCTCTCTGGAATCTGACTCTACTACCCTCACTGCCCTGAAATTTCCCTCTCCAGGGTCACAGTGACCTGTTGATAAATCCAAGCCAATACCCTCCACACCTAGCTTGGCCTCTTAGACTGCACACTGCTGGCTACCAGCTCCTCCTCAAATTGCTCTCTTCTACTCACCGTATCCCACTTCCCCCTTATGTCTCTAGATGCTTCTTCTCCTTTTTGCAGAGTATTTCTCCCTCAATCTTGGCATTCCTGAGAATGCTATCCTAAGCTCTTTCCTTCTCTCTTGCTACAACCTGTCCCAAGATCATGTCATCTGCTGACTTCAATGACCATCTCTACACTGATGATTCCCAAAAGTGTTATCACCAGCCCACCTATCAGGATTTCAGATATGTATGAATATCCAACCACCTACTGGACATCAGAAGGAGCAAACTCAACCTATCCCAAACGGACCCTATCAATTTCTCTCAACCTATTTCTCCTCCAGTCTTACTCCCTGTAACTGGCAGCTCCATCCGTCCGGTTGCCTGAGCCAGAAACCTGGCCATCTTATCCTCCTCAGCTTCTACCCTATCTAATTAGTAGCCAAGGGGCACCTGGGTGGCTCAGTGGGTTAAGCCGCTGCCTTCGGCTCGGGTCATGATCTCAGGGTCCTGGGATCGAGCCCCACATCGGGCTCTCTGCTCTGCGGGGAGCCTGCTTCCTCCTCTCTCTCTCTGCCTGCCTCTGCCTACTTGTGATCTCTGTCTGTCAAATAAATAAAATCTTTAAAAAAATAATAATAATTAGTAGCCAAGTCTTAAATCAGTCTCCTCTTCTCTCATCCCGTGACTCTAATACAAGCCACCATCACTGGGATCATGGTAGCAGCTTCCGAACTGGTCTCCCTGCTTTTTTGCAAACAGAAGTTGGAATAACTTTTTTTTTAAATACTTTATTTGACAGAAAGCACGAGCAGTGGGGAGGCGGGAGGCAGAAGGCGAAGGCAAAGCAAGCTCCATGCAGAGCAGAGGGAGCCCAATATGGGGCTCAATCCCAGGACCCTGAGATCATGACCCAAGCCAAAGGCAGTCACTCAACCAACTGAGCCACCCAGGCTCTCTGGAATAACCTTTCTAGAAACCACAAATTGAGGATGCATGGGAGGCTCAGTCAATTAAGCCTCTGCCATCACTCAGTTCATGAACCCAGGATCCTGGGATAGAACCCCACACTGGGCTCCTTGCTCAGCAGGGAGTCTGCTTCTCCCTCTGCCTGCTGCTCCCCCTGCTTGTGCTCTTTCTCTTACTCACCCACAAATAAATAAAATATTAAAAAACAAAAACAAAAAATAATTAAAAAATAAAAATCACATTGGGACGCCTGGGTGGCTCAGTTGGTTAAGCAGCTGCCTTCGGCTCAGGTCATGATCCCAGCGTCCTGGGATCGAGTCCCACATCCGGCTCCTTACTCTGCGGGGAGCCTGCTTCTCCCTCTGACTCTGCCTTCCACTCTGTCTGCCTATGCTCGCTCTCGCTCGCTCTCTCTCTGACAAAAAAAAAAAAAAAAAGTTTAAAAAAAATAAAAAATAAAAATCACAAATTCCAAGATCTAAATCACAAATGATGCAAGTCACTTCTGTTTTACAACCTAAAAAGGTTTTTCATTGCCTTAGGAGAAAGCCCACCAAACTCCTTAATATGGTCTGTGCAACAGATTGTATCTTCCAAAGTTGTCTCAACAAGATCTCCCAACCCATACACTTTTCATACAATGTGACTTTAACACTCCAATCATCCAGAGATAGGTGCTGTGCCTCTTCTCTCAGGAATGGGTGGTCTTCTGTGAATGTTTCCACCTACAGGGTACAGCAGGAGGCACGCCCTGTGATTTCAGAGGCTAGGTCATAAAAGGTAGTGTAGCTTCTCCTTCCGTTGCTGACATACTCATTCTTGAAGTCTTCGGCTGCCAAGTAAAGAGTTTGATTGCTCTGGGGCTGCCATTATGTGAGGAAACTCAACACAGTCCATAGGGAGAGACTCCATGGAAAGACACATCAGCACAACTTGAAGAGAAAAAGATGTCCAGCTAGTCCCCATCTTCTTCAGCACCTCCTTGCTCTAGCTCCTGCCACCATCTGACTACAGCCACATTAAGACCCCGAGCCAGCAGCACTGCCCCACTTAGCCCTCCCAAATTCCTGAGCTATAGAAACCATAAAAGAATAAAATGGCTGTGGGGCACCTGGCTAGCTCAGATGGTAGAACACGTGACTCTGAATCTCTGTGTTGTGAGTTCAAGCCCCACTCTGGGTATGGGGATATTACTTTAAAAATGAATGAATGAAATGGCTGTTAGTCTACACCACTAAGTTTTAAGTGGTTTGTTATATAACAATAGTAACTAGAACGTTTTATAAAGCCTTGAACAACCTGTCCTACCATTTCCACCTACCTCTCTGCAAGCCACCTCTCAACATTTCCTACCTTAAACTCAATATTTTTTTTTTTTAAGATTTTATTTGTTCGACAGAGAAAGACACAGTGGGAGAAGGAACACAAGCAGAGGGAGGGGCAGAGGAAGAGGAAGAAGCAGGCTCCCCACTGAGCAGGGAGCCAGATGCAGGGCTCAATCCCAGGACCCTGAGATCATGACCTGAGCCTAAGGCAGAGGCTTAACCCACTGAACCACCCAGGCACCCCCCCTTAAACTCAATATTGAAGCCCACCCTGAACTCCTTTATTGAAAAAAGTCTCAAAAATGTTCTTCTTGGGGCGCCTGGGTGCCTCAGTGGGTTAAGCCTCTGTGTTCAGCTCAGGTCATGATCTCAGGGTCCTGGGATTCTGCAACAGGCTCTCTGCTCAGCAGGGAGCCTGCTTCTCCCTCTCTCTCTGCCTACTTGTGATCTGTCAAATAAATAAATTAAATCTCTAAAAAAAATATTCTTCTTGTCTTCAAATTTTCATACATTCTATTCTTCCTACCTGAGATGCTTCTCTACCCTATCTACTCTTGGTTAATTCATCATTCATGTAGGTGTCAGCTTAAACTTCCTTATGAAGAGTTTCTAAACTCCACGGCTAGCATAGGTCTCCTCCTGTGGCCCCCTGTGCCTAAGGAATCAAAATACTCATCATAATCCACTGTAATCTTGTATTGGGCTGCCCATCCTGCCCCACCCCCAGCGTGCTCATGCACACGCACGTACACACCCCAAGAGCTCCATAAAGACAAAGGGTAGTGCTGGGAAAAGGAACATCCAACAGTCACGAAGCACTTGCCAATCTCTGGCCCCATCTCCTTCCTGAGCTCCAAATGGGCAAATCCACCTACTATCCTACAAATAAATTTCAAACTCAACATGATTCCATCTTCCCCACCCCTAGTGATGGTGATGCCACCACCTACCAATCGCCCAAACCAGAAACCCCAGTTCATTCAAGCAATCTTTATCAAGCTCCTCTCTTTGTTTCTTTGCTGGGGATACAGGGGACTCCTGAGACAGGCTCAGCCCCTGTAGCTCAGGATTTACAGGCTGCTGAATATTTTCCTCCTCACCTACCTCTCTCCCACACTGGACATCCAAATGAGTATTATTGGTTATACTGATTATGCCTTCTAATCTGCTCCCCTCCCTCTCCTTTCCTGGAGACATCACCTCCTAAGCAAGTCACACTCCCACTCCACAGCTCTAGTTCAGGCTTTTGTCACTTCCTGCCTGGATTGCCACAGAGCTTCCTAATCTGTGTCTCTGCCCCCAGCCTCGCTCTGATGTCCCACCGCAGCTACACTGTTCCCCTGCTTAAAACCCCTCAGTCGCTCCTCAGATGCTTTAGGGTAAAACCTAAACTCTCTAGGAACATTTATTTGCCTCATGTTCTAGCCCCTTGCCTCCCTTTGTCCCCTCACATCCCCACAATCGCCCCCACACACCCCACACCCCATACTTTTTCTCCCCTTTGTGCTTTACACTGCCTGTCCTTTCCATCCCTGTGCTGAGAATGTCCTTGAGGCTTCATTCAACAATTTTACTGAGTACCCAGCAGATCAGGCACTGTTCTAGATGCCAGAGAATCAGCATCGAGCAATACAAAGCACTTATTCTTGTGGGGTTTACATTCTAGTGGGGAAGACAGACAATAAGCAAGTAAATATTTAATGTCAGGTGGTAACAAGGGCTACAAAGGAAAACAAAACAGGATGGGAAACTGAGAGGCACCACTTTAGACAGGCTGAGTCTCCGGTGAGGTAGTATCTATACAAAGACATGAATGGAGTGGGGGCTGGGGGTAGGCTCCCAGGGTATCTGGGGAAAGAGCCTTCCCAGCAGAAGGAACGACAAAGTACAAAACCACTGAAGCAGGAACAGACCAGGCAAAGTGGAAGAAAAGCAAGAGGGCTGGTGTAGCTGGAACAGAGAGAGGCCAGAGAAAAGAGATGGAGCGGGCCTCACGGGCTGTGCGGCGGGCACTCCAACCACACCAGGCCTCCATTTCATCCTTCACTGCTGCAAGCAGACATCTCCTGAAGAAGGCATTCTCCATGCCCTCCCAGCACTGTCTGACCATAGATCATAGGTTTCATTGACGACTTTTGCCGATCTCCACCACCACACCATGAGTTCCCTGCTCCACCTCTCAGCTCCACATTCTCTACGGAGCCTGTCACATTCAGTAAATTTTTCTCCCATAATCAAAACTTTCTTCCTTTGTTCTGATTCCATGCCCTGCAAGCAATTCCTTGATGACTTGATAGGTTTCCTAGGGGCTATGGTGTTAGGAAGCCTGGAGCAAATACACACCACCTGGTCATTAGAAATTCCACATGTACGCTCACACTGTATGGTCATAGACTGGCATCATCGTTTGCCATCAGTTTCTTTTTTAGGTAAGCAGGACTCCGTGGATGGGAAAATGACCAACTCTGGGTCGTGAAGACCCAACGAAGGCACTGCTCAGGGAAGGGCCCCATACGCAGCCCAGCAGATGCCCAATGCCCCTCTGCTCATCGCTTGGCTCACCTTCCCTGCTTCAGATAGAGGCCCTATCACTGCCCAACTGTCCAAGCCTCATCCCCTAGCATCACCTCTGAGAGCTCCCCCACTCACCCCCTTCCAGAAGTCCTAGAAATTCCACCTTATAACTATTTCCTTATCCATCCCCCATCTCTGGTCCAAAGGCCTTGCCCACAGCGCGGGCCTCACTATCCTTCATGTGGACTCCGGTTTCAGCTCGCTGAACCTGTCTGCCCACCTTCTCACGCTTGCCAAAAACACTCCACGTGGCCGCCAGAGTTCTCCCAAGTTATTCCGATTTTGCTTCCCTTCTCACAACCAACAGCGCCCCCCTGCCCCCCACTGACTTTCTCTATAAAGTCTAACCTGTTTAGGCCCTGTATAAACCAGTCCTGGAGCTGGCCCTGGGCTACATTTCCAGTCTCCACATTCTCACCGGCTCCCATCCTGCATTCCAGCCATACCAACCACGGGGAATTCCCTGAACATTCCATGCCTTTCTGCACCTCCACACCTTTTCACATGCAGTTCCTTCTGTGAAAATTGTTGCAGGGGACAGCTGCGGATCTTTCCAAAATTGTTTAGACATCATGGTCTCTGTGAGGTCTTCCTAAGCTCTCTTCCCCACAGGAAGAAAGCTGTCCTGCTCACTCCCATGGCGCCTCTATCCCCACACTTACTATACTGCACGACAATTATTGGTCAACATATCTGTCTCCCACCTCAACTAGGAGTTCTTGGATGGCAAGAGCCACACCTTTTTCTTGTTTCCCAGCACTAGGTGGAATATCCAGCACATAGCAGACCCTAAATGTGTCCTGAATCAAGGAATGTTCTGTAGTAAATCCCTTCTCTTGCTGAATTTGAAGATTTAGCCTCAGTCCGTCCTTTGTGTGTAAACTGCTGGCATATATTTGACAACTCTAGCAGAGTGACAAGTGCACCAAACCTATGTTACATAATAGTGTAACATATTGATGATTATTACGTTTGAAATTACTCTCTTTCTTGGCTGCTTCTAGGCCTACCTCCTGGCTTTCTCCTGAATGGCTACGATTAGATAAACGACATACCACTGCATAGGTGGTACATTACAGAACGTCCTCCCAGGTCCCTGTACCTGACATGTACTACGAGCTCATTAGACAATGGCTAGAGGAAGAAACTCAGGAATCGTATGTCCCTAATTCTTCCTTACAATCTTGGCTGCCCTTCTGAACCTTATTCCAGATCTCTAAGTTCCCCGGAAGTTATTAAAGACAGAACAAAGTCCTAGAAGCAGCTGAGAGGGAGTCATTTCAAACACAATCCTCACCAATACTTTGGACTTGAGTCATGATTTATGGTTTTCACTGAATCTCACTTCATCCACACAGCAGCCTGGAATACAATAGTAACCTCATCTCGCCCAGGGTCACACAGGTCTTGAGCCCAGCTACAAACACAAGTCTGGTGCACTTGTCATTCTACCAGAGTTGTATCCAATATATGCCATAAACCTGCGCACACAACTGTGTCTTTCATTAACCGAAGAGTTCTGCAGACTAGTCATAACCACGGCTACTCTGTGCGTCTTCTTATAAGGGTGTACCAGAGTTTGAGGACATCTCTGTTCCCCAGGTAGATGCAGCAAATTAAAAGGGGGTGACTGACAGAGGTAGCCGTGATGCCAAAAGCCAGGAGCAGCTGTCAGGTGACAGCCGTTTTGACACAGATCAAAACCATAAAGAAGGAAACCTGATGAACTCAAGTTAGGCCAGCGCTCTGAAGCCACTAAGACAACACACCGCGTCACCCCAGTGGCCTGGGAAGCCCTCACAGTGATACAAGAATTGAGATGTGCAATGGTGACTCTGAGTCATCAAAAGAAATGTCAAGTTAGGGAGGCAAGCAGACATATCGTTGGTTTTAAAAGAGACTGTGACAAACATGATTAACATAATAGGATCCTAGGGCTTAAAGGGATGTAGCCATCTTGGAAATTTTACTTAGATGGAATAATCCTTACACCACACAAGATATGTACTGCATACCCACATCTGAGGGCACTTCAAGCCTGACAGATCTAAAATTAGTTTCACCAGTAAGTCAACCTACCAGATCATCTGTAGATGATGCAAGAGAAATTACAGAACACATTTAGGACCTCAAGGGAGAAACTCCTTCTTGTAACAGAGGCAGTGCCTTCCACCCTCCCTGACTGTTCCCACGCAGGATAAACATCCCCCTACACGAGGGTACACAAAGAGGAGTCCAAGCCACACACACATGGACACACAAAGCACAGGGGTGCCCTACAGAGACACCCACACTCCACAACAGTGAAAGCAGGGAGGCTGGGGGAAGCTGAGGAGTAAGACGAAGCAGTGGAAAAACCTGAGGCTGGCTGGATAGAGCTGATCCAGGGAGCACCTGCAGCCAGTACCACAGGACTGCACCTCACAGCTGCTGCTGCTGGGTAGTCACTCCTTGAAATGACAGCAGCTCTGACCTTCCGCACAGTCGCGGCACGGAAAGGGTCTCCAAGGTTTCAGGCAAGGAGGGCCAGAACAGAGGCACCCGAGGGATGTGGCTACAGAGGATCAGCCTCTCAGTCCCTCCAGTGTGGCTTTGCTGACTGTACGGGCTTACATGCATTATTAATGAGACACAGCAAAAGTCAAGGGAGACTGAAAGAATCTAGACCACAGGGTGCCTGGGTGGCTCAGTCGGTTAAGCATCTGCCTTCTGCTCAGGTCATGATCTCAGGGTTCCGGTATCAAATCCCACATCTGGCTCCCTGCCTCTCCCTATTCCTGTCCCTCTGATAAATAAATAAAATCTTAGGGGGAAAAAAAAAAAAAAAGGCAGGAGAGGACAGCTCCTCTCTGGGGCAGACTGTCCTGCTCTGGGCAGGTAGCAGGAGCCCTGGGAACACCCTGTCCTGGGCCCAGCTAGCTCAGATGCGCACTCTGCTTCTCCTGGCTCCGCTGGTGTCTACACAGCCTAAGGCTTGCCACCTTCCGAAATGGCCGAACAGTTGGACCAGACTGTCGAGTATTACACCCTGGAAGGGACCCAGAAGCACAACCACAGCAAGAGAATCTGGCTGATTCTGGGGAAGAACCGTTAAGGGAACAAGTCGAAGGGGACGCTACCGAAAGTTCTGAGGATGTGGGGTACCCTACAGATGCTAGGGAACGTCCAAAACGTACATCATCGGGCAACTTCACCCGGATGACAGAGCAACCAAGCCTTTGGAAACTCTCATTACTACTGCTGATTCCAGTTCCAGCTGGTGGACCCAGCTGCGTGATCCCAGCCGTCTCAGCACCAGTGGTGGCTCTCATGTGTCACCTCTCCACATCGGAAGATGAAACACATTCTCAGAAGCCAAAGAAAGAAAAGACTGCTTTGGACTGGGGAGAAAGAAGCCAATGTGAACCGCTTCAACTGAAGAAACCTTCACCTAAAAAGTAACTTTAATATACCGGTTTCCCTTTTCTAAGAATTCTTCTGTACTTTCTACTCCTAAACTCTTAGAATGTGCCTTTTGATCATCGATTTTTTTAATGTTCCATCCCTACATAATATACTTATTGTAGGCATGATCGTTCAAAAATATATCTGGCTTTTAAGAGAAAAAAAAAGGAATCTAACCCACAGAAAAACTCATACAAATGCAACAGGATATTCACCGAAGCATTACCTGTACGACAGAAAAAACGGAACCAACGTTAAGTGGCCACTAACAGAGGACTGATTTGCTATGAAACATAGCCCTGAAATTACATGGAAGCCATGAAGCTTTTTTTAAAAAACAGTAGATCTTGGGGTGCCTGGGTGGCTCAGTGGGTTAAAGCCTCTGCCTTCGGCTTGGGTCATGATCCCAGGGTCCTGGGATCGAGCCTCACATCGGGCTCTCTGCTCTGTAGGGAGCCTGCTTCCTCCTCTCTCTCTGCCTGCCTCTCTGCCTACTTGTGATCTGTCAAATAAATAAATAAAATATTATAAAAAATAAAAAATAATAATAAAAACAGTAGATCTCTAAGTAGAAAATGTCAGTGGTAAATTCGCAGAAAAAAAGCAAAAACTGTAGGATTATATGTTTATTATGACCCCTTTTTTTTTTTTTTTTTTTAATTTGAGAGAGAGAGAGAAAGCACAAGAAGTGGAGGGTCAGGGGAAGAAACCGACTCCCTGCTGAGCAGGGAGCCCAATATGGGACTCGATCTGGGCACTCCAGGATCATGACCTGAGCTGAAGGCAGTCACTTAACCAACTGAGCCACCCAGGCGCCCCTATGACCCTATTTTTTAAAAAATCAGAACAAAACTACACTTCTTGAGGGGCGCCTGGGTGATCAGTCAGATAAGCATCTGGTTCTTGGTCTATAGCGGTGGTCTTGACCTCAGGGCCATGAGTTCAAGCCCCACACTGGGCTCCATGCTGGGCATGGAGTCTACTAATTAATTAATCAGTCAGTCAAAAGAAACCAAAACACTACCTTTTTTTTTTTTTTTTTTTAAGATTTTACTTAGGGGGCGCCTGGGTGGCTCAGTCATAAAGTGTCTGCCTTCGGGTTGGCTCATTGATTATAGGGGTGCCTGGGTGGCTCAGTGGGTTAAAGCCTCTGCTTTCAGCTCAGGTCATGGTCTCAGGGTCCTGGGATCGAGCCCCGCATCGGGCTTTCTGCTCAGCAGGGAGCCTGCTTCCTCCTCTCTCTCTCTGCCTGCCTCTCTGCCTACTTGTGATCTGTCTGTCAAATAGATAAATAAAATCTTTTAAAAAAATAAAAAATAAAAATAAAATAAAATAAGATTCTCCTGTCAAAATCTTTTTTAAAAAATTTAAAAATAAAGATTTCTGTCAAATAAAATCTTTTTTAAAAATTAAGATTTTACTTATTTATTTGACACACACACACACAGAGAAAGGAAACACCAGCAGGGAGAGTGGGAGAGGAAGAAGCAGACTTCCAGCCCAGCTGGGAGCCCGATCCGGGCTCAATCCCAGAACCCCAGGATCACAACTTGAGCCAAAGGCAGATGACCAACAAATGAGCCATGCAGGCGCCCCAAAAACACTACACTTCTTAAAGGAACGAGAAAAAGTCACAAATGGCCTACAAACTGCTAATGGGCCTCACATGGGAAAACAGGGGAAAAGTAAATTGTTCTTTGCTGTTTTGCTTGCTTTTACACATTGCTACCATCTGAATTTTCACAGGAACCATACACAAATGTAAAAAGAATAAGAGGGGGCACCTGGCTGACTCAGCTGGTAGAACATTCAACTCTGGATCTCCACCCCATTGGGGGATAGAGATGACTTAAAAGTAAACTCTTTAAAAATACTACTAAAATAAAAACAAGAGTGTTTGTCAGGAGCATTCCCTTCCAGCTCCTTCTCCCTGGCTTCCTGGGCTCACATTCCCGCCTCTGCCCAGGTGCTCCAGCCCACACCTCCCGTCCCGGCCCCACTCACAGATGCAGGCAGCAGCCAGCAAGCGCCCGGCAGCATACGGGGCGAAGCAGCTCGGGAAGATGGGCTGCACCATGTAGTTGGCAAAGGTGATGGCAATGATGGCCTGGCTGGTAGGCTCGATGATGAGGAGCGAGGTCCAGAGTCGGATGAAAGCAAGGAATCCCCCGAAGGCCTCGAGGATGTAGGCATAGCTGGCCCCAGATTTCTTAATGGTGGTGCCCAATTCCGCATAACAAAGGGCCCCAAAGACAGAGAAGAGGCCCCCGACAGCCCAGATGACCAGGGAGAGGCCGAAGGAGGCACTGTACATGAGGACACCCTTGGGGGAGACAAAGATGCCCGAGCCAATCATGTTCCCCACAATGAGGCACACGCCATTGAGCAGCGAGATCTCCTTCTTCAGCGTTACCTGCTCAGACCCTGGGCTGGCTTCATCGGCTGAAGGGGCGCCATCCCCCTCCCGCTGTGAGGCCACTTCATACTTAACGCCCTCGGCCATGGCAGAGAAGCAAGCCGTCACCAGCTTCTTGGCATCACCTTCTAAGGAAGAAAATATACATCAGGGGCTGGCGATTACGTAGAACTCTTGCCCACAGTAGTCGATATGGGCAATGCCCCCCCCACACCCTGCCGAAGCTCAGAGAGCTCTCTCTGGCCTCCCACCTCCCATTAGCCTCCTCTTTTCCAACTGGCTCACTAAAATAACCCCAACTTAAATTGTTAAGGGAAGGCCCTCACTTCCTAGAGAGAAAACAGCTGTTTCTCCTCATTAGGCTGGGGCTGCCCACCAGATTTACAGAAGAGAAAACTAAATCCTGGTTCTATCGGAGTCTGCTGTGATAAAAGGCAAGTTGGCAGTTCCCGGGTATAACCATCATGATCTAAATCTGCGTTTTTCGGCCTCACCCCCAAACAGGCTGTCTTCCTTCTAATTTCAGCCTCACCTGTCACCTGTGCGAAGCTGCAAAGTGAGCAACCAGCCTTGCAAGCAGCCTTTCTGGGTTCTCCTCACAAACTTCTCTCTCCCTTCCCCCCAAGGCCACCGGCTCTAGCAAACCTAAAGAGAGGCCCTGGGGACCTCTTGCTGGAAACCTACAACCCTCCCCCTGCTCAGGGAGCCGCTCTTAACCACCCTTAGGTGAAGTTGGCAGCCCAAGCAGTACCAAGCAGTACTGGCAACCCCGCAACCCACCCTGGAAGAAAGACCACAGATTAGTCTCTTTCCCTTGCTTTCCCTTCCCAGACCTCTTTCCCAGGCCCCTGGTCTTCCAGGCCTCCTGCTGTCAACTTCCTCACATTAACAGAGATGCATCACCCAAAAGATTATGAATGAGAGAAGGGTGATCCAAAGGGACAGCCCAACCCCGAGGTGACTGGAGGCAGCTGATGACAGCTCCCCACCCAGGAGCTGCAGCTGGAGAGTTGGCACCCAAAGATGCAAAGCAGAGGCGAGGAAGCCGCTGAAGTGTCCGCAGGTGCCGGCTCCACCCCAGCAGCAGGGAGGAAGAGAGAGAGAGGCCCTCCAGTCCCAGCCAAGGGAGAGGTCTACCGCCAGAGGCCCCAGGCGAGGAAGTTATTGGTCAAGGCAAAACAGCACAGCAGGTGGGCGAGGTGGGCGAGGTGGGCCAGGCGGAGGGGAATGGGGGAGGAGGGAAGCACACTCACACCCTTGGCCGGGGTTCTAGTAGGTTCCCCTGGGCGGCAGCCACAAAGACACGGCCTCTGGCAACTGTGGCCTGACCGCTCCTCCTCTTCAGCCAGCAGTAAAAGGAAAGGCCAGGCGCATGCTTATGGATTTAAATCAAATCGAGAAGTCAAGATGGGTGGAGGGTGAGAGGGAGGAGGAGAGGAGGGTTAAGCAACTGTCTGAGTCCAAGGTTCATGGGCCCTTCACATCTGCAAAAGGGGCAGCTAGGAGCTCCTGGCTCAGCACTTTCCGTGATAAGAAGGCACTCTCTCAGGAATCTCCTTTGTCAGCGCTGCTGCTCGGGACTGACGGCCCAGAAGAAAGGACGGTCGCTGGGTGCGATTTCTGCAGCTCTGGGAAGCTGGCCCTCAGGCGATGAGCAGAGGACTGGGCTGGCGGCTGAGAAGGCACAACCCCTCCGTCCTCTGGGCCCCACCCTAGCCCCGCTCCCCTCTCACCGCCCTAGGAGAAAGGCAGGGAGGTGGCAAGGGTGCCATGAAGGCCTGTTGCTGTGCTGAGATTAGAGGAAGTGTAAGTGCAGTCCCCACAGTCGGTGGCCTCGTGACGGGTGTCCTAAGAGAGGAACTCTGCACACTTCCCCTCGGCTGCCCCCAAATTTGAGCCATGACCCCAAGGCTGAGCGTCCAGCTATGTCCAAGGAAACAAGGTCAAGAAATGAGACTCAAAACCCCTGGCTGCATCCCCTCCCTACTCCTGTGTCCTTTCATCCTCAAAGGAAACCATCAATTCCTATAAACACCTTCACATACAAGTTCAGTCCAATTTCCTAAACATACGGAGAAATAAGATTTCACTGAGCTATCCTGGACAGACAGGCCCGGAACAGGCAGAGAAAGTTAAGCATTTTTTTTTGGAAATTACATATTCTATTTTCAGTCTACTTCAATCTGGTATTCTGGGTCTCTTTCACCAACAGAAATACATCCTATCCATTCTGAGATCTGTCAGTCCCTTCCCACACTCCTTCTAACCCTACAACCTGAGAATGAAGTTCTAAAAATCCCCCAGGGGTGGGGGGCTTATCTCTACCCTATATCTTTGCATTAAAGACCCTTGATTTTGGGACGCCTGGGTGGCTCAGTGGGTTGGGCCGCTGCCTTAGGTTCGGGTCATGATCTCGGGGTTCCGGGATCGAGTCCCGCGACTGGCTCTCTGCTCAGTGGGGAGCCTGCTTCCTCCTCTCTCTCTCTCTGCCTGCCTCTCTGCCTACTTGTGATCTCTCTCTGTCAAATAAATAAATAAATTTTTTTTAAAAAGACCCTTGAGGGACACCTGGGTGGCTCAGTTGGTTGGACAACTGCCTTCGGCTCAGGTCATGATCTCGGAGTCGGGCTCCCAGCTCCATGGGGAGTCTGCTTCTCTCTCTGCCCTTCTCCTCACTCATGCTCTCTCTCCCTGTCTCTCTCTCAAATAAATAAATAAAATTTAAAAAAAAAAAAAAAAGATCCTTGATTTTTTTTTTTTTTAATAGAGAGGCATATCCTGGTGTCAGCCTTCCCAGAGATCACAGTTCTCCCAAGCCATCCTCACAAATATCTGGAAATCCCTCTAGAGGAGCCTGTACGTGTCTTCCAGCTGCCTCCCTCCATGCTCCTATAATGATAGCTGTCTTTTATGGAGCACTTACCCGGTGCCAGACATACCACTAAGCACCCAAATGCCTTATCTCAGCCAACCTTGCCTGCGACCCAGTGCCAGGATGCCAAACTAGCGAGGGAGGTGGGGAGGCTCTCCAGCAGAGAGCTGGAAAAAACGGCCCTGTGCTATAACCCCCCTGCGCACACAGCTCCCACCCACTCCGACCTGCTCAGACCTGCCCCACCGCCAGGCCTAGCCCTCAGACAAGAAAACACTTCAGATGGCTCCCTCCTGAATTACCTGGGGGAGGGTGTGATTAGATTAAACAAAAAGCCTCTGCCATCCTTTAGCCTGCAGGCTAGGCTCAAGACTCGATAAAAGATAAAAGCCGGTCCATCTTCTTCCCGGCTGCTCCTCCCCTTTCTCATCCGTCTGCAGGGATGAGAGGCAATCACCCAAGTCCTCTTGGCAGCGACGCTATTGCTAGGGTGCCCACTGCTTAGCAAACAAAAACACACGGAAACACATCATCCCGCCTGCCATTTTAAGACCACATTTACTGGCACCAAGGGGTGGACGGATGTCCTAATGGAACATAAAAGCAAGAAATGAAGGATGGACAAAGGAAGGGGAACCCGTGGGGCGGGTGGGGAAGAAGCGTGCAGGGTTCAGTCCCCCGCTGCGGGAAAGCGAAGTCCACATCAGGGAATCTTGAGACGGAAACCCACGGGGAGGGGGCGGGGTGGGGCGGGGGAGGGCTGTGAAACCCACACTACAGCAGACAGCACACCCTAGCGGCCTCTCCAGGAAGTGCTGCCAGTGGAATCTCCCTAGCCTGCCCAGTCTACACAAACGACAGAGGCGGTTGTCCTTCAGAGAAAAGATGCGCCCTCCTTCCCCAACCACGGCTTAGCACCGGAGGCTGTGGGCAGGAAGGCACCGTCTTTGGCAGCTCACGTTCCTCCCGGAGACTCTGGCCCTCAGGCAATGCTTCCACCATTCAGGCAGCCTGGGACCAGGAGGACCTTTCCCAGGGCACTCTCCCACCACAGGCTTTACAGGAGAAACTTGTAGAGTCTGGAACCCTAGAAGATAGGAGCATTCCTGATACACAGAACCCTGTCTTCTTCCTGCCTGAGGTGCATTCAACTCTGAGGACATAGTGGAGGTTACAGGACAACACACTCAACCTACAGCCTATGGGTGAAGTTTCAGATTCAGGGGTTCAAGGAACACAGGCACAGGGCCCCCAATGTGCCATGCCCAGCACAACAGCCACTGAAGCTCCTGCTCCCAACCCCACCCGTGAATGGCAACGCCAAAGCAGGAACCAGCCCGCAGTCCAGGGTCTTGGCTGCTGGGTCGAGCTCAAGTGCTAAATGTGAGAAGCCACTTTACCCCCAACATACCCCATGTCCTGCCTTCCTAGCTCCAACTGGCCTGTGCTGCCTCCCCTAACGACAGAAACAGAAAACACTTACACACTGTGGTTCAGCTGGATGCCTCCATCACCCCAAGCTGGAAGCTCAGCTCCTCCCTCCCCAGTTCTCCATTTGTTTTTCTATATTCCACTGTGGCTACGATAGTCCCTTTAAAAAAAAAAAAAAAAGTGAAACAAGAAATTGTTTACTCCTGTGGCCAGGGCTCCCATTAGCGTAGGGCTGAAGCTTCTGGGCAGAGGGCTCTGCCTGGGGAGGGCCGGGACTAGGACCGGGACCGAGACCGAGACACAACAGGCTCTTGGGTCTCCAGTGAGCCACTTTTCAGGATGCTCACTACATCCTTCTCCAGCACTTCCCCTCTCACCCATAGTCCCTCCTCTCCCACCTCTTACCTGTCCCGTGACCTTTGGGCAGGTGCGAGGAGGAGGGGCTACCAGCACACTGGGGGCGGGGTGGGGAAGGTGCTAGGAAGGGAAGCCAGCTAAGGCTCGAGCAGCAGCAGCTGTTGACTCCGAGGAGCAGAAAAGGCAGAGGGTGACGGGGACCGAAATGGAAAACAGGAAAACACATGTGTGACTCTGGCCGGCAGCGGGGAGGGGCCAGGGGATGGGCTGGAGCTGGGACTGCCTGGTCAGACCCAGAGGACCTCGTCGCCTGCCCTCCTCTAGGCACCTTCTCTACCCAGTCTCAGCAACTCCTGTTCCCCTACCCAACAATATTCCTTGTTGCCCTACGTTTCCCAAGCACTAAAGCTCTCCCAGCGACTGACAGTGCCCTCCTATTCGCCTGTTCCCCTCATTCCGTCTCCTACTCATCTCCCACTCACATACTATCCTTGGTCCTGCGGAGGGCATCAGCTCCATCGTTAGGGCTCTGGAACTCAGCCCCTATGGCAGGCAACACATGCCAAGACCTCTTGTGTAAGTACAGCCAGATGCCGCAGCACAAGCCCACTCACAGCTCAGGTCACCAGTTGGTTCAGGGGAGGCACATGCCGCCTAAGAGCCAGCTCTGGCACCTTGGGCAAGCTAATGAGTTGGCACCCCTTCAAACCAGGGTCCTTGAAATATCTGTTGAATGTCGACTTAGCGGAGGTGGAGGAATACCGATTTTCTTGGAATCAAAACAGGAAGACTCATTCTTCCTATTCAAAAGGAGAGCTTATTCTATGAATTCATTACATTCATCACATACAACTTTCTGAAGTAGTTTCTCAGTGCGCATATTAAACCACTTAAACTGCAGACAAGAGGGGCGCCTGGGTGCCTCAGTCTGAAACGTCAGCCTTTGGCTCAGGTCATGATCAGGCTCCCTGCTCAGCAGGAAGCCTGCTTCTCCCTCTCCCACTACCCCCACTTCCAAACCCGCTTGTGCTCCCTCTCTGGCTGTGTCTCTCTCTCTGTAAAATAAATAAATAAAATCTTTAAAAAATAAAAATAAATCGCAGACAAGAGCATAAATGCCTCAGGAAATCTCTCTGGGGGGAATGGCACTTCACAGTGCATGGGACATTTTCAGAATTCCAGCTGTGACTCCTGCCTCCCTACAACTACCCGCTGGCTAGTCTCAGGGCTGCACCCTGCAACTCAGACCTGTACCTGCGTGTTGCAAAATTATCCTAGAGACAGACAGTCCAGGTAAGCAGTCATCAAGAGTTCTGTCTGCGGATGGGAGCCAACTTAACCACTCACCAAGAGACAGAAATCGGAGTTCGTTGGCACCAAACGTCTGAATTCCTCCAAGGATCACTTAGTGCCTTTTTACACCCAGGCCACTGCCCAGATGGCCTGCCCCTTCATTCCCCTCTTGGGTCAGGCCCACGATGTACAGCAGGGAAGTCCTGGGATGTCCACCCTAACATGGTCCCCTTGACATGGCGCCTGCACTGTCACTCCACTCAAGCACCCTGGCCACCTCCTTGCTGTCGCCACACAACATACATGCTTGGTGACATTGTTCATCCCTTCACTCACTCCATCCAGGACTGTGCTTAAGCACCACACTACCACAGGCCTTCCCTGAGGAGTCTCTGAAGGGGCAACTTCTTCCTTCTTCATCCATTCAGCATTCTGGACTTTTCTGCAAGGGCACCACCATTCAGAGCTCATTGCTCTGTTGGTTGTCATCTCCCTCACTAGAATGCAAGCCCCACCAGAGCGCTTGCTCTTCACCCTGTGTCCCCAGGGCAGAGCACATGCACACAGTCAAGAAAAATTGCTGGAAGAATAAATGAATGAATGAATGAATGAATGAATGAATGAATGAACAACGCTGTTCCCACTAGACTGACTTCCCAGGAGCCTGGGTTCTAGGAACCTCCTTGAACTTGCCCTTCTGGCCCACTTACGCTGCGGCTGGTCTGGCTCCTCAAGTAAGCAAGGAGTATCTGGAAGTATTTATCCTTTTTGACAGTAATGGATTGAAGGGAGAGGGAGGGTATGATCTTCAGTTTGACTACGAGGCCTAGAATGGTTTGAAATGAACGTTTCGTTTCAGTCGCGGAAAAACAAAAAGCCACTATCTCACGCGCCCTCTGGGACCGCTGCTGTCCCACACTCCGGCTCAGGTGACCGGTCTGGGTGAGGCGAGAAGGCGGAGGAGGCAGAGCGAGGCTAGGGCTCAGGTTCAGGAGCGTGCAGGCGAGTTCAAGGGGAGAACCGCAAACCCTTAAGCGTGACCTCTTCCCGGACGCTCTCCCGAAGCCCTTCCCTTCCCGGTGGCCCAGGCCCCACACTTCTCCGCCTCCACCCAGCGGCCGCCGGACCTCTCACCTTTGCCCCTCTCTCCCACGCTCTCCTCCTCCGCTCTCCGCCTCGCCTGACGCTGCCCGGCCCTTAAAGTCGCCCCCGCCGGTCCCTTTATTACCATCTTTCCCCTAACCCCGGGTTGTTCCGAGTCGGCAGCCCGAAGACCTTCCCAAATCCGGAATCAGCCACCGCCCTCCCCCAATGCCTCTCTTAAGAGCTCGGTCGCCACCAAATGTCCAGGTTTGCCTTGGGGGGGCCAGGAACCCACCCCACCCGGCGTGCCTTCCTTTCCTTCCTTACACCTGGCGGAGCAGCCCCCATCCGGGCTCCAGGAAGCCCCGGGGCGGGGGGAATGGGGACCGTGTAGACGAAGGTTACCAGGGTCCGAGAGCCCGCAACCCGCTCTCCTGCCCTCTCCTCACTCAGGTACAGCTGCGCTGCCTGAAAGTGACTGCGGATACCCTTAGACGCGTCCTCCACCCCAAGACCGCTCAGCTTCCTCTTCCCTCCCTCCCAAGCCTCCTCGCGCTGGCGGCCCGACGGGGGTCCGGGCAGGAGCCCCAAACCGTGACAACCCCGCCTTCAGTCCCGAGACGCCAGCCCGAAACTCGGGAGGGACTCCGGACTGCGAAGCCCGTGGGGGAGGGGGAAGGGTGCGGCGCCCGCCCAGACCCAGGGGAGGGGTCTCTCGGATGGACGTCTCAACTCCCCGCCCCCTTGGGGAGCTGTTGCATCAGCTACGAGATCCCCAGCTCAAAGCAAGTGGTCTCCACCAGGCCGGGAAGGTGTCGGCAGTAGAGCCGCCGCCAGGAGGCAGCACTTAACAAAAAATGTCCTGTCTTAGGGTGCCAGAGAGGTTGGAGTCCCCAACGCATCTTCTCATCTAAAGAGTCCTACTGACAGCGTGGATACAACAAAAGAGGTTGTTGCTGGGCTGATTCAAGGAAAGGGATCTGGAAACACTCCTTTCACCATGTTTTGTTTTGTTAAGATTTTATTTATTTATTTGACAGAGAGAGAGACCTATAAGCAGGGGGGAGTGGTAAGCAGCCTCCCTGCTGAGCAGAGAGCTGGTAGTGGGGCAAGATCCCAGGACCCTGAGATCATGACCTGAGCCAAAGGAAGAGGCCTAACACACTGAGCCACCCAGGCGCCCCCTTTCACCATGTTTTAAGGCTAAAAGATGACTTGTAAATACTGTGATTTTTTTTTTTTTTTTACACCTTCCGGTCAAACTCCAGCATTTTTAAAGCCAGCATTGTCACTCTGCAGAGATTTACAAAGAGCTACCCACCTTAAAGCCCAACGTGCAAAAGGCACACAGCTGAGAGACTTCCCAGTTGCCAGGCAAGAAAAAAGAGTACAGTCCGAGGTCATAATTTACCCATCTTGAAGCTGGATGATTTAACACAAAATTTAGCCGGAACTGATTTAGCAGCCATGGGAAAAGAAAGGGAATATGTTACCAATAAATTATGTGATAAGGAAATAATAAGCAAAGAAATGTATTGTGTGAGGGCTAGCCTTTAGCTCCCACACTACCTGCATGGGTGACAGTGATTTAATTGTTGAGCTGTCCTAAGGAGGAAAATAATGAAGGAATGTAAAATAAGCCACTTCCCAAATAGTTTGTTCTTCTCGAAACTTCACTTTGGTGAGAAGCATGCAAAAAGGAGAACAAGTTACAAAATGTCATGGAATTGGCCACCCTGAGTCAGCTTCACTGACATTTTCTCCAATGCCATTATTATTCATCTCAACAATTTTAAAAAGCACCTAATTTCCCAGGGACACCTGGCTGGCTTAGTCAGTGACTCTTGATCTCGGATCTCAGGGTCCTGAGTTTGAGTCCCACGTTGGGCACAGAGATTACTTAATTCAAAATTTTTTTAGGAGCACTTGGGTGGCTCAGTGGGTTAAAGCCTCTGCCTTCGGCTCAGGTCATGATCCCAGGGTCCTGGGATGGAGCCTCACATCAAGCTCCCTGCTCCTCAGGAATCCTGCTTCTCCCTCTCCCGCTCCCCCTGCTTGTGTTCCCTCTCTCACTGTCTACCTCTTTCTCTCTCTCTCTGTCAAATAAGTAAATAAATAAAATCTTTTTTAAAAATAAATAAATAAAAATTAAAAGCACCTAATTCTCAGAGCAGTGCCCTTGTACAAAAGTTCGTGGACAACAAAGTATTAAAACCAAATACAGGTTGTGACGCCCTTGAGAGGCAAAGGAGTTTAGAGAGGAAAGACATGAAGCTCAGATTCCTGATGCTTCTCATTGCTCTTAACGCCAGGCTTTCCCAGATGATGTCAAGAGGCTGAAAGACATCTAGTTTGGGATGAAAAAGCCATTTTCCTGTGGCTTGAGTCTAGTGAAGTCATTAAGGAGTGCTGTCCACTTGCCAGACCCCCCCACCCCTGCCACAGTGTTCCATGAGGTCCCTGAAAATGCTGCTGCTGTTAGCTGTCAGCACTAATGTTCTTTTTCTCTTGCTCTCAAAATCCTCACCCATATTTCCTGCTTTTTACAACCCACGGGCTGTCCACATCACACCAACCACGTCAAAGGCTGAACTTGTCTTCCTTCCAAAGACCTTTCCCCTCCCAGATTTCTCAGTTTTCCCAATTAAACTTCCCATCCTGCCCCCAAAGTTCTCCAGCTCTGACTCCTTGACTCCCACAGCTATTAAACTATCACATGCATTCATTCCTGCCTTTGGAATTTACATGGCTCACGGAATTTGTTCACTTTATTGTGTGTGCCCTCTTTTATAATTTGGCGTCTCCCTAGTGTGTGAGCTTCTGGAAGGTAGGAGTATTGCTGCTTCGATTACTTTCTATCGTGTTGGTGTTGGTGGTAGTCCAGCTTGTCATCTTTCCTATCAATCTTGAATGTTGACACTAAGGTTATTTTCCCTTACCTTCTACTGTTAGACATGCCAACTGTAAACTATGGAATGGGATTCCAGGTGCTGTCTACCTCAGCTGTGTATCTCAGAACCAGCCAAAGGTATATGAAGCCAGGCCCGGGAAAGTGGCCTTCAATCATGATTGCAACTGTAAAACAATAAATCCACAGCCACGTTTTGATTAAATTTCCTGATCTCTGAAAACTACAAGCAATCTGTACAGTGATTGCTTCCTGGACTGTCTTATCTACTTTACAGGTTTTTATGAAAGTCATGTGAAATCATTTATATAGAAGTGTTTCCATAAGTGAAAATGAAGCGTCTGAAGGTTAGACGGCGATAGTTCTTTATTGTCCTACTGCCCTTGCTTCGTTTTGGGGATCCATCTGTTGGCTTAGAGCCAAGGTTCTTTTGTTCCCATCCTTTCTTCTGGTTCAGCCCCAGCCTATACCATTATTGTTATTGAAACAGCTGCTTTTACTTCTTAAACCAGGATCCACCCTTCCCCTCTTTCAAAGCACAGCTCCAAGCCACCTCCTGTGGAAAAACTTCCCAGTCCTGCAGAAGGAAGTGATAAACTTCCAGATAGGCCATTGCACCACTCCCTCAGTTTCCCCCCAGCCCCTGTCTAGCCTAGCATAAAGTAATGGGCACTTCTGTAAGAGCTTCATCATTTATAAAGCATTTGCTCTTACATTATCATTTTTAATGTTTTCAGAAATGTGATATGTTAAGGGTTTTTTAAATGAAGAAATTAAGATTAAACGAATTCCCCAAGACAAATAATGATTTAAAAAGAGGGAAGGAATCACAGATCTGGGTTTACTATGTACTAATACAGCAGAGTCCCACCTTATCCACAGAGGATACTTTCCAAGAACCCCAGGGGATGTCTGAAATCGTGGATAGTACCAAACTCCATATATATTATGGGTGTTTTTTTCCTATACAGACATACCTATGATGAAGTTTAATTTATCAATTAGGCACAGTAGGACATTAACAACAATAATTAAAAATTACAACAATATACTATACTAAAAGTTATGTGAATGTGGTCTCTCTCAAAATATCTTATTGTATTGGGACACCTGGGTGGTGTAGTCAGTTAAGCATCCTACTTTTGGTTTCTACTCAGGTCCTGATCTCAGGGTGGTAAGAATGAGACCAGTGTCTAGCTCCGTGCTCAGCACGGAGTCTGTTTGGATTATCTCTCCTCCTCCCTCTGCCCCTCACACTTGTGCTTTTTCTCTCTCTCAAATAAATACATAAATAAATCTTTAAAAATATATCTTATTGGACTGTATTCATCTTTCTTTTGTAGATAATAAGATGAAGAGAGGTGAATGATTTAGGCATTGGAACTTAGCGTTAGACTACTATTGGCCTTCCCATGATTTGTCAGAAAGACTGGGGCGCCTGGGCGGCTCAGTGGGTTAAGCCTCTGCCTTAGGCTCAGGTCATGATCCCAGGCTCCTGGGATGGAGTCCTGCATTGGGCTCTCAGCTCAGCAGAGAGCCTGCTTCCCCCTCTCCCTCTGCCTGCCTCTCTGCCTACCTGTGATCAATCTCTGTCAAATAAATAAATAAAATCTTAAAAAAAAAAAAAAATCATCGGCTTCCACAGGGCAATTGAATGTGGATAACTAAACCCATGGAAAGCCAAACCATGGTTAAGAGGGGAACTTCTCTACCTGCCTCACAGGTGGCAGCACGGATTATTCAATTTTTTTAAAAATTGTATTTATTTATTTGACAGACAGAGATCACAAGCAGGCAGAGAGGCAGGCAGAGAGAGGAGGAAGCAGGCGCCCCCCTGAGCAGAGAACTTGATGCAGGACTCCATCCCAGGAGCCTGGGATCATGACCTGAGCCAAAGGCAGAGGCTTAACCCACTGAGCCACCCAGGTGCCCTGCACGGATTATTTTAGATAATATGTGGTGTTAGCCCTTACAAAGATAAAATCAGATCTTGGCTCCAAGACCTCTTCCTCAAGAAAGCCTTCTTTAGTGTCCTTCTCCAGATCAAGTTTCCATTATAGCTACAAAGGAGTACTTTCCTTCCCAACACTCATCCTGAAAGAGGAGGACAACTCCTCCCATTTTGACCTCAGACTTCCTAGTTGGGTTCTTTTTTCCAGCTCCACTCTGGGCTCAGATGGAAGACCCTGAGGGCAAAGCCACCTATTAGGGGAAGGAAATGACCCCTCAAGAAATAAGAACTGTCCTGAGCCAGCAAGATCCCACTTGTGAATGACTCTAAGACAAGAATTTATTTGACCTTCACTGCCCACCTGCATCTATTCACCCACCTTTGCCCCTCATCTTCCTTATATAAACCCCGAAGTATTTTTGGCACTTTGGAGACAATCTCTGAGACACTAGTTTGCTGTCTTCCCACTGTTGGCCTCACACTGAAATGAATTCCTTTCTTATTTCACCACCAGTTTTTCAGCCTTTGGATTTTGTCAGTGGCAAGTGGCTGAACCTAGTCTGTTTGGGATCCCTGCGGCCAGGTGCTCTTACACCCCTGTGCACCCTCTACAATCTCAGCGGTACTATTACAGTAATGTGTGTGATTATTTTTGTTTTCTCTCTCTAGACCCGGAGCTCTTATCAGAATAGTGATGACGTCTGTTTTGCTCTCCATAGAATCCCCTGCACCTGACAAAATGCTTGTCAAATATAAGCTCTTCAATTTTGTTGAATAAATAAGGACTGAAACCCAGATTTTCTTATTCATTCTAGATTTGACTCTTAGGCTCGGAAAAACGTTACAGTGATGAGGAAGAAGGCAGAATGAGGTAAATACTCCTCTAAGACAAAGACATATATTCCGAAGGACTAGACATCGCTGCGCAGAGGTGGCTAGAGCAGTTCCAAATGGTTCAGACTAGGACACGACTTCCACATAGGATGTAATCATTACTGGCGATTCACACGCAGACCAATCACTCTGCCCCCCCCAAACCCTGGTCGCAGTTCCATCCTCTTTTCCGTACAGTGCCCCAAGATGGCGGGGCCCGTGAGTGAATCCCAGATTCAAGATGGCGGCTTCCGACTTCCCCTGCAGCGTCGCGCGTAGCCACCGAGGCCACGCCCACTTCCGACACCGCGGCTTCAGTATGGCTGCTTTAGGTTCTCTGCTATTGAGTAAGTGGATGTGGGGTCGGTGGGTTCCGTGGCCCGCTGGGGCAGGTTTGGGACCCCTGAAATGATTCCATGGCCTCTGCTCCAAATCTGCCCTGTTTTTTTTGCAGGTGTCCGGAGGCTGCACAGCAGTGTGGCGGCTCAGGCGGGTAGCCAGTGGCGACTCCAGTGAGTGCCGGTCTAGTGCGGGTCTGGGGGATACTGGGGCGCGGGGTACTGGGAAGCCGGAAGCTGGGCGGAATCCTCACCCGAGTATTTTTCTCCACCCAGGCAGGGCCTGGCTGCCAACCCCTCCGGCTACGGGCCCCTGACGGAGTACCCAGACTGGTCTTACGCGGGTGAGCGCTGACCTGACAGTTAACTCAGTTTCTCCCAGAGGGGTCGCCCAGAGAAGGAGCGAGGCGGGGGGG